>NW_028253907.1:0-181656 GCF_964263255.1 Lissotriton vulgaris | reverse complement strand
TTTGCAACTGCTGTTATGATAAATGGCAAGGTACTAGTGCGTATTAGCCTTTCAGCTTCAGCACTCCTTCTGGTGCCAAGTAATTTGCACATGGGGCTCAGCCAGACCCGTCTTGAGGGAGACCACCTAGAAGTAAAAAATCTTAAGGTGAGTCATATTAACTACCCTGTGTATCATTTGGAAAGCCACACACCTTAAATAACCCAAGTAACTAACAGTGCTATTCACACAAGCAAAGTCAAAATGATACCTATGCTTTGACAAGTACACAAGCTTTTCACAACTAAATAGAGAAGAAAAGGTCGAGGCAAACAACCCATTACAGTAGGTACAGATCTATGGTACTCACTGCTTCCTATTGTGCAAAGAACTCTTCGACCTTAAAGACCTTCAAAGCAAAGCTGAAAAAGCGTTTAATGAATAGTATCTCTGCTCATACCCAATCCTGTTTGTCAGAACCCCTTTCAGAGGGCCACAGGGCACACAGGGGCCCAACCGTGGTGGTTGAGTTCTTTTACTATTGATGTCCCACAGCCCGACCTACTATGGATCCTGAGCAACTGGGTCAAGTACCCATCTGTCACTTGAATCTCAGTGGTAGCTGTGGATGAGCAGTCAAAGTCTCCCTCAACAGGGGGCGGGGCTTGCGGGAGTTTAGATACAGGTGGGTGAATAAGACTCATAACTCAAAGTGCACACAGTACTGTCAATAAATCAATTTCAAGTCAAATACTTACTTTTGAAAGAAAAATAAGTATTTTATTTCTAACTCTACACATTCAAAGGAATAATGGCATTCATAAGAAATAACACAATCCCCTTGAGGTCAGGGGACTAGCTGCTGTTAGACAAAATCTCTATTCCACCATGTTCCCTGTATCATGGTTGGGGATATTCCCCATTCACATGTGGCCGCATCTAGGAAATTCTCAATAGTAGGCCGTACTCAAGAGTTCCCCTTTCGACTCCTTCAGAATTAGTCAAAAATGTCTATGGTGCGGCAGGATCTTCAGCAGTGAGTCCCCTTGGGGACTACAGGCCCAGTTCAAGTCTTATCCGCTCCTACAGTATGAAAGCTTCCAGAAGTGCAGTGAGTTGCATCTTCGTGGCCGCTCAGAAGTCCTGATCCTGTTCAGAAAAGTCAGGTTGCTTGCGGTACACGTGGCAGCAGCTGGCAGGCACAGGCTTTCTCCCTCGAGCAGCCCTGCCGGCTTTTCCAAGCAACCTGAGCTGCTCCTTATCTGAAAAGATGAGGTAAGTCACTATTCCTCAAAGGCAGTGGCAGTTTGGGGAGTATTCAATCTTCCAGCTCCTGACCATAGCCTAGTAAGGTTGCGACGTTCCCTGAAGCATCCTTCACGGTCCTCGGGGGGGATCAGTCAGGGGCAGGACTTGGTGTGTGGGCTCAACCTGCCGGTCACAGCCACAGTCTCCTTTCCAGACAACGTTTAATTCACCTGCAGGTAGTTGTTGTCCACCAGATCTACCAGGGGCATGAGGGCCTGCAGGTTTGATGGGGACATAATAGGGAGTGGCATGAGCTGCAGAACCAACTTACATTGGGCAAAGAGGTTATCCATTCAGAAGGCTGTTTTCCCCGAAACTATCTATCAAAGAATACATGGCCATCTCACTCAGGCATTTTGTTGGTTAGGATGTAGAGGGGTTTTGGAAGGTATGAATTGAAGAATAAGAATGGAAGAGGCCTCTTGCTATCCATGCAATATTGGAAAGAAAACAAAACCTGCACATAGGCTGAAGGGTGGGACTGGAGATCTATTTTATATGGTGGATCATCTGGTAGGTGAGTCTTGTGTAGCTGTGATAAGCACCTAAGGTCTTGATTAATGTACCAGGGAATGTGCAATCTGCAATATTGTCCAATGAAGACAACAGGTGACCAGCAGTGATGTGGAGATGGGACATCCTGTGTGAGGTCAACATTCTCCTGTTTTCTGTGATATTGTGTGACATTGTGATGGTAGCCTGCATAATGGCGTCTTCTCCTGAATGAAGCATCAGTGCTGCAAATGTGAGAGAGACTTGTTGGTCCATGGACTAGTGGTTTGGTGGTGATGCAAGTCATACTAGATAAATACATGGAATGACGTAAGTGGTGCCTGAGCAACTGTGAAACAGACAACTTCAAATTTAAATCCGAGTTCTAGGCTTCATGGAGCCTGCAATGGGCCTAGTTACACGTCTAACCTGCTATTGCCAGTAGTGCTGTGATGTCAGTTGCTCTCCACTGGTGCAACCAGAGAGTTTCCGATATGTAGATATAGAAGGAGCAGATGTTGAATAAAACTGGAGAAGAAGTTAAGTTACAAGGGACAGAGCATCTGCCAAATGTCTGTGAGGACATGGACTCTGACAAATGGATATATTTATTTTGTACTAATCCTGCCCGACATCATACATCTAAATATGTATGGTAGCTATCAGTTAACTATTGGTGCTACCGAGGCCCCGGCGAAACACATGTACTGGACTGACGAATGGCAGAGAGCTGCTGTCCTTGTTACATTGTGTCCATAAGACAAGGTGATAGGGTCGTCATACTGTTGTGATCAGTGTCTGATGCTGTGAAAAGACACATATTGAGATGTGAAATCAGTACAAGAAACATCTGCTCTTACAGGTAAGCACGTTTTCATTCTCTCCACGGGAAATAGGTGTCAAATAACATTGCACTCTTTCTAGATTTGGCCTCAGTCTGTACAGAAAATGGAAACCAAAAAAAATGGTTGAATTATTTACCATGTGTCCAATTCTCCTACAGTGATGTGCAGACCTCCTAAATGTACAGATGACAATGAAAAATCAAACTAAGGTAAGGAATAAAAGTCCATACTTCTACTTTACTTTTCTGGTGGCCAAGGGGTTTGCCAGAGTCATCCTGACAGCTTACCAAATAAAACATTTCTCAACCTGCTCTAATACTGATGAAGCTTGTGGTCCTGTTCCTCGCCAAATGTTGCAGCCATGGCATCTATGCCCAGAGCCCCCAGTGAGAACAGTCTGATGAGCATTGGGCTTGGACATAGGTCGACAACTGCTACTGTTGACATGGAAGATCGCCACATCCCAAGACATGGGGTGTGGAAATATCCTGGGGACGTCCACCCACAAACTGTATCCAGGGGATCAGGGAGGTGGATGGGAAAAGTGTACATGTAGACTGGTATGTCCAAGAAGAACATAGCAGACACAAAGGACACCAATATCTTGTGAATCATGTAAACGGTGTCCAAAAGGACCCCACCATTCCCCACTTCACCCGTGAACCACAGATATCACAGACGCAAAAATAGTTACTTCATACATGTTTTGCTCGCGATGATGGCAGATATACCAGTTCTGGGGGCTAGACAGACTTTTTACTTGGAGATAAAAAAAGTAAGCAGACTCTCGACAGTTTTACAGATGATTAAGCTAGTGTTCCCCAACAGTAATCATGCTGGTGCCACCCCCACCCGTCACCAAAGAGCATGGCTTGAGGGGGAGAGTCACCAAAATCAGTCGCAAAAAGGGAAACACTTGGCAAGTTCCCCTGGATTGGAACCTGGTGCTGATAGTGCCAAAAACCAAAAGATGGCATGGGCACACCCAGATGACACGCAGGAATATCAAACTTCTAAGAGAGAAAACACTAGGTAGTCCTGGAAGGCATTATATGGGACGGCCCACCAACTTTAACATTCCTAACAGAGGTGTTTTCCTTCCAGCTGTGAGCCGTTCTATGGGGTTTGGGGTATGATTTGCCTCAATGCCACAACTTGAAAATAATATGGTGAAAAGGAGCGCAAACAGCAGAGTACCTCTGTAATGTACACACCTTTTTAAAAAGTAATTTTATTACAAACTGCTTATGCAGAGTCTTATGATATCACATGTTGAGTTATTTCTTTTAACTCAAGAATTTCATAAGGATGTGGCAGACAATCCATGCAGGCACTTTTCTGGCAACTACCCAACGGAATATACCCACAACGGTTCAGGCAGGTACACTCTGGTAGTCCTTGGATTTCAATAATGGCCGCCATGATCACAGAGAAAGGCCACCTTATCCATGGCCTAAAAATAATAAATACATTTTCTGCTTCCAATATAAAATGTGAAGAAATCTATGAATTAAAGAACAGGCGGCATTGGAGCATTTTTTATTTTTTCATACAGTACAATAAAAACTTTGTTTATACTCCAATTTAGATTTTTGGAAACTATAATGATTACATTCCCTGCAAAACACGCATAGTTCAGTTTATTAAACAAAGAGAGATGTGGAAAATTCTGTGTCAGGTAGTTGTTTCAGAGGAAGGGCTTTCCCCTCTCCTACTTCTTTGGTTTTTGGCAAGCTCTGCTCGGAGTGTCTTCCCACCAATGCACAATCCTGCTAGAGAGGACAACACGTTCTCAGCAGTGGCCTGGTCCTTGTAATCCAGGAAGGCTCTACGCTGCGCACCATGCCAGTTGAGGCGCAGCGGTAACGCGTCTCTTTCTCGTAAGGCACTCTTCAACTCACTGACGCGAACATCTTGAGGGATATTCCCAATATAAACTGTAGTAATGGTACAAGGATCATAGGGTCCTTGCTTTTCTGGTGATCTTTCATTTCCTCCCCTGTTGTGATCAGGTTGAACTGGACCGGTCTCCACACTCAAGGTCTTATGATCTACTTTAGTTTTCAGGACAGGTCGTTGATTGTTCTCATTCGGAAGGGGATCATCCTTCAGGGAGACATCCTTCCCCGCCTCCTGCTCCTTCTGGCGAAGAGTCTTTAAGATTGGGATTCTTTGTAGCATTTCCCTGCTGATCTACAACACAAAGGTTATAAAAATGTAAACATTCTTACTTTTTATATCATACAAATTTGTAATATTGAATACAAACCACAGCCACTGGTTTTTATAAATCCACAATATGTATGCAATGAATACAACAAAACATAATAAATACATTATTCGAACACCACTCTATAGCTTTGCTAAAAACAAGGATCCACGCTTGTATTCTTGTGAGTCACATTCAATCTTATTCAGCTGTAAAAATCACTATCATACATCTAAGAAGTAGGGAGAAGTAACCTTAAATATATTAGGCACATAAGAGAATGAAAATATAATTAGCAATAAATGAAAGAAGATAGTTTGCAGACTTAAGGAGAAGCGGAAAGAAGAAAGAAGGCAACAAACTGTCAGTTTTAACTATGAAGCAGTAATAGTGATTGTAGTTAATGATTAAAAGGCCTTTCTGCTGAGCTATTAACTTGCCACTGCTGACAAACCTATGCAAAATTTGACAAGCAGTTGCACATTCAGTTATGTCAAGTTTTGCACAGATTAATCAGGAGGTAAAAGGGGTTCGTTGATCACAGAAGATGCTTTTTCTATTTTAGACCCCCTGGAAGTTTTGCTGGCAGTGGAAGTGGAAAATGCTGAACAGAATTACGAAAAACTAAGTATTTAAATAATTCTTTATTTTCGGCTAGATATAAATTCGCTTAGTAATCGCATAAAAACAATGTTGGGAGGAATTTGTAGGGTTAAGTTCCTGGATATACAGACCATTTATTCTGATTTCACCTTGCTGAATAATAAATTTCAAAGGCAAACAAATCTGATTCGATGAAGAGAAAGGTTTTCCTTCATCCAATTTGGAATTCACAAGCATTCCAAAAACCGATGAGCCATGCAATCCGAATGCCTGGCCACATTGAAATATTCTGTTGTACCCACGATTACACAATGTAAGGGATCTGAGAATGCATGTGCTTTCCAATTAGAAGTAAAAAAAGACTGTGCTTTTGTACAATTTTTCAACATTGCACCTACCATGCTTTATTATTGATATTGCTATGGAATTTGTGTTCTCACTTCGGGTCGATTAAAAGTTGCTCCTCACTAGCACAGTGTTAAATCTGCATGCAAAATGTATATTACCATGCAGTAACACCACCCAAGTAAAATACAATTATGACTTGAAGCCGATGGGCTGGGGAATTACAGCGTGGAAACAGACCTACCAGTTGTAAAACCACACAGATTCCTCAATTACATGTAGGTTTAATGCTTAAAGCATACATTTACCACCAGCACTAAGCATGTGGTAAATTTATGCAGGGCTTCTGTGTGTGGAGTTGATAAGGAATGGAGCAGAAAAGGCCTGGTAGGAAAGCATTAAATACTCCACCCTTCTACAATTACCACCCATTAAAATCAGATATTTCCAAAACCCTGGGGCATCTGGGTGCAGGAACACAGGCCCACTCATGATAAGGTTAAGTAGAATTCAATATGGTAATTCCGCTTTGCCGGACTCATATTCAGGTCCTCAGTCCTATATAATTCTCTGGGAATCAATGTGTAATCAACAGAACTCTATAGATTGTATAGAATCTATAGAAATTTGACAGTATGCCATTCGATAAGGTGGGAGTTGAACAGAGGGCTTGATTTTTTTTAATTCTATCTCTTGGGGGTTCCACCTTTATTACAGGATGATGACTCAGTGACACAGCTGAGAGCATCACAATTATTTGGATCGCCTAATCCATAAATCAATTTTATACTGCACCCACTAGTTTTTAGTTTTTGCCTGGTGTCCGCTGCGCAGCAGCGTTCGCGCAGGCGAAAACTTTTGTGAAGAGTATGGTGCCTTTGTCACGCCTC
The DNA here is from genome assembly GCF_964263255.1 of Lissotriton vulgaris. Taxonomy (NCBI): domain Eukaryota; kingdom Metazoa; phylum Chordata; class Amphibia; order Caudata; family Salamandridae; genus Lissotriton; species Lissotriton vulgaris. The sequence continues at coordinate 174,985 of NW_028253907.1, read as the reverse complement.
TCACTTCCATTGGCTAGCTCCATAAATGGAGGCTAGCCATTGGAAGTGAGATCTGCCTGTCATGGTTCGAGGCGATTCGTGGGCGTTCCGGCGATGTTTTTCTCATCCTGCCCCTTTTCTCACATCATGCAGCTGTGGGCGTGTTCTATTTTTTTTTTTTTGTCCTGTGATGTTTTTGTCATTTTGAAAGTGCCTTTAGCCGGAGTGGCCCGTTCCCGCACCCCCCTCCCGCTGTCCGTGCCTTTCCCGCCCCCCCTTCCGCTGTCCGTGCCTTTCCCGCCCCCCTCCCGCTGTCCGTGCCTTTCCCGCCCCCCTCCCGCTGTCCGTGCCTTTCCCGCCCCCTCTCCCGCTGTCCGTGCCTTTCTTTGTGTCCATTTCCTGGTCTGGAAGCCATAGTGGGAACAGTAAAACTGTAAGTATTAGAACACAGCTGTCCATTAACCACCTGCGTTAAGAGTTGCCTTTGACTAATCCTAGCTTTTGAACCAAGGACGTCAAGTTTCCTGGGATGTGGAGACCTACACTTACCATGAGCAGACACTACAAGCCCCAGCATGCTCAGTGTGAAAAGCAGGACTGGCTGTGTCACGCTGATGAGGAGGGTCCAGTTGGCAGCCAAGATGAGACCATGTGAAATGATAGGGTCGTCCATTTCAGTGGACCGAATTTTGTACCTCGTGAATTTTCCGTTACTTGTCACATTGTTGTCAGCCTTATTTAGCGCGGGTTGTTTTATCTTGACGTCGCTGCTTATCTGTTATTAGCACGCACTGAACAAAACAGTTACTCGTCCTTAATTAATGTAAATTCAACTTTAAGTGGCTGCAACAAGCAATACTCGCCGTGTTTCCTGAACCTGGCCCCCAATTAGCATGCAGTTTTCATGTTAAATTGCAGGCCCCGCTAAACTATTGTTATTGTTCAGTATGTTCGACGTTACGTTACAAAGATGGATTAATCATTGGCTCGGTGCAAGTGTATATGGTTCTTTCTGTTGTGGCATATGATTACCCATTTCTAACTAATTGGAAACCGAAGGGTTCAATTGATTTACACGGACTCTAAATTGCAAACACTTGCTAATAAAGAACGAATAGCTTCTCTTTGTGCCTGTTATTCCCAAGTGTAATTTAGGGACAGAGCTTTTGTTTACATGTGCAAGGCCGTTTTACCGCACGCTGCAATCTGCTGGGTGGGTTTACTGAGGGCGGCTGCCTGCGGCGTGAGATCGCCGACCCTCACACAGTCAACGATTCAGAAAAGGGGGTGGTGATGAACAGAGTGTCTGAATTAAGCAGACCACTCTTACCCAGTCCAAAGATCAGGGCTTGATCCATCACCGTTATTTATCTCACTGCCCCATCCCAGCTCAGAACCTGGCTATATGCAAATCAGTCTGTCCCTGGCCCAGTGCATCATGGGAACAGGGCAGACTAAACTACCAAGCCAATTCTTCACCAGCAAGGAGACAAGCTACCGGGGACCGGTTTCTGGCATTTCAGCCGTCTTCGGCCCGGCTTGCTTGAATCCTGATGGAGCAGTGAGAAAGGGACTCATGTCTGAGTATACCCTGCCACACCTATAGTGGCCAAAAACGATTCAGAAAAGGGGGTGGTGATGAACAGAGTGTCTGAATTAAGCAGACCACTCTTACCCAGTCCAAAGATCAGGGCTTGATCCATCACCGTTATTTATCTCACTGCCCCATCCCAGCTCAGAACCTGGCTATATGCAAATCAGTCTGTCCCTGGCCCAGTGCATCATGGGAACAGGGCAGACTAAACTACCAAGCCAATTCTTCACCAGCAAGGAGACAAGCTACCGGGGACCGGTTTCTGGCATTTCAGCCGTCTTCGGCCCGGCTTGCTTGAATCCTGATGGAGCAGTGAGAAAGGGACTCATGTTTGAGTATACCCTGCCACACCTATAGTGGCCAAAAACGATTCAGAAAAGGGGGTGGTGATGAACAGAGTGTCTGAATTAAGCAGACCACTCTTACCCAGTCCAAAGATCAGGGCTTGATCCATCACCGTTATTTATCTCACTGCCCCATCCCAGCTCAGAACCTGGCTATATGCAAATCAGTCTGTCCCTGGCCCAGTGCATCATGGGAACAGGGCAGACTAAACTACCAAGCCAATTCTTCACCAGCAAGGAGACAAGCTACCGGGGACCGGTTTCTGGCATTTCAGCCGTCTTCGGCCCGGCTTGCTTGAATCCTGATGGAGCAGTGAGAAAGGGACTCATGTCTGAGTATACCCTGCCACACCTATAGTGGCCAAAAACGATTCAGAAAAGGGGGTGGTGATGAACAGAGTGTCTGAATTAAGCAGACCACTCTTACCCAGTCCAAAGATCAGGGCTTGATCCATCACCGATATTTATCTCACTGCCCCATCCCAGCTCAGAACCTGGCTATATGCAAATCAGTCTGTCCCTGGCCCAGTGCATCATGGGAACAGGGCAGACTAAACTACCAAGCCAATTCTTCACCAGCAAGGAGACAAGCTACCGGGGACCGGTTTCTGGCATTTCAGCCGTCTTCGGCCCGGCTTGCTTGAATCCTGATGGAGCAGTGAGAAAGGGACTCATGTCTGAGTATACCCTGCCACACCTATAGTGGCCAAAAACGATTCAGAAAAGGGGGTGGTGATGAACAGAGTGTCTGAATTAAGCAGACCACTCTTACCCAGTCCAAAGATCAGGGCTTGATCCATCACCGTTATTTATCTCACTGCCCCATCCCAGCTCAGAACCTGGCTATATGCAAATCAGTCTGTCCCTGGCCCAGTGCATCACGGGAACAGGGCAGACTAAACTACCAAGCCAATTCTTCACCAGCAAGGAGACAAGCTACCGGGGACCGGTTTCTGGCATTTCAGCCGTCTTCGGCCCGGCTTGCTTGAATCCTGATGGAGCAGTGAGAAAGGGACTCATGTCTGAGTATACCCTGCCACACCTATAGTGGCCAAAACCGATTCAGAAAAGGGGGTGGTGATGAACAGAGTGTCTGAATTAAGCAGACCACTCTTACCCAGTCCAAAGATCAGGGCTTGATCCATCACCGTTATTTATCTCACTGCCCCATCCCAGCTCAGAACCTGGCTATATGCAAATCAGTCTGTCCCTGGCCCAGTGCATCATGGGAACAGGGCAGACTAAACTACCAAGCCAATTCTTCACCAGCAAGGAGACAAGCTACCGGGGACCGGTTTCTGGCATTTCAGCCGTCTTCGGCCCGGCTTGCTTGAATCCTGATGGAGCAGTGAGAAAGGGACTCATGTCTGAGTATACCCTGCCACACCTATAGTGGCCAAAAACGATTCAGAAAAGGGGGTGGTGATGAACAGAGTGTCTGAATTAAGCAGCCCACTCTTACCCAGTCCAAAGATCAGGGCTTGATCCATCACCGTTATTTATCTCACTGCCCCATCCCAGCTCAGAACCTGGCTATATGCAAATCAGTCTGTCCCTGGCCCAGTGCATCATGGGAACAGGGCAGACTAAACCTGTGAGACCCTTGCTCATTGCACCATCAGGATTCAAGCAAACCGGGCCGAAGACGGCTGTAATGCCAGAAACCGGTCCCCGGGAGCTTGTTTCCTTCCCAGTGTAAGAATTGGCTTTTGTAGTTTGGTTTGCCCTGTTCCCATCATGCACTGGGACAGGAACAGACTAATTTGCATACAGCCAGGTTCTGAAACTGGGATGGTGCAGTGAGCTAAAAAACGGTGTTGGATCTAGCCCTGATCTCTTGACTGGGTGAGAGCTTTCTGCTTAATTCAGAGACTCTGTCCCTCACCACCCCTTGTTGTAAATATTTTTGTCCACCCTAAGCGTGGAAGGGTATTCTCAGATGTGAGACCCTTGCTCATTGCACCATCAGGATTCAAGCAAACCGGGCCGAAGACGGCTGTAATGCCAGAAACCGGTCCCCGGGAGCTTGTTTCCTTCCCAGTGTAAGAAATGGCTTTTGTAGTTTGGTTTGCCCTGTTCCCATCATGCACTGGGACAGGAACAGACTAATTTGCATACAGCCAGGTTCTGAAACTGGGATGGTGCAGTGAGCTAAAAAACGGTGTTGGATCTAGCCCTGATCTCTTGACTGGGTGAGAGCTTTCTGCTTAATTCAGAGACTCTGTCCCTCACCACCCCTTGTTGTAAATACCTCACACAGTCAAGGCGGAGGCAGCAGGGCCAGTTTGTCCACCCCTCTGCGCCTTCTGCACGGCTCGAGCTCTACTCATCATAGTCCTCTTCCCATACCATCCGGCTGGCATGCATTTCTCAATTGCAACCTGGGGGCAAAAAGCCCTCATTCAAGGTTGGAGGTTGGGCAGCTAAAGCTGTTACTCATTTTTAAAGCTGTTTCCCCACCGTGACACCTGAACTGAGAGGAATATCAGACTTGCGGGGTCATGCCCAGGCTGCCAGATGTCTCACTATCATGGGGGATACAAAAGATCCAGGACGTCCCTTTTTACAAAATGTTTAATTGGTCGGACAGCAACACCCATGATGCATAGGCGTTTTTTTTAGGTTTCGCCTGGCGAACAGCTGCGCAAGCAGCGTTTCGCGCAGGCGAAATCTTATGTCAGAACAGTGTGGCCTTAGTTCCGCCTCTCTCTTCCATTGGATAGCTCCATAAATGGAGGCTAGCCATTGGAAGAGATCTGGGTGTGTGTGTGTGGCTATGAGTTTGTGTGTGTGGCTCTCAGTGTGCATGTGGATCTGTGTGTGTGTGTAGCTCTGAGTGTGTGTGTGTGGTTCTGAGTGTGTGTGTGTGGCTCTGAGTGTGTGTGTGTGTGGCTCTGAGTGTGTGGGTGTGGCTCTGTGTGTGGGTGTGGCTCTGGGTGTGTGTGTAGCTCTGAGTGTGTGTGTGGCTCTGGGTGGGTGTGTGTGTGTGTCTATGGCTCTAAGTGTGTGTGTGTCTGTGGCTCTGGGTGTGTGTGTGGCTCTGGGTGTGTGTGTGGCTCTGTGTGTGTGTGTGTGTCTGTGGCTCTGGGTGTGTGTGTGTCTGTGGCTCTGGGTGTGTGTGTGTGTCTGTGGCTCTGAGTGTGTGTGTGTGGCTCTCTGGGTGTGTGTGTGGCTCTCTGGGTGTGCGTGTGTGTATGGCTCTCTGGGTGTGTGTGTGTGGGGCTCTGGGTGTGTGTGTGTGGGGCTCTGGGTGTGTGTGTGTGTGTGTGTGTGTGTGGCTCTGGGTGTGTGTGTGGCTCCGGGTGTGTGTGTGTGGCTATGAGTGTGTGTGTGGCTCTGGGCGTATGTGTGTGTGTCTGTGGCTCTGGGTGTGTGTGTGTGTCTGTAGCTCTGGGTGTGTGTGCCGCTTTGGGTGTGTGTGTGTGGCTCTGGGTGTGTGTGTGGCTCTGGGTGTGTGTGTGTGTGTGTCTATGGCTCTAAGTGTGTTTGTGTGTCTGTGGCTCTGGGTGTGTGTGTGTGTGTGGCTCTGGGTGTGTGTGTGTATGTAGCGCTCTGGGTGTGTGTGTGTGTGTGGCTCTGGGTGTGTGTAGTAGTAATTGCTGTCTGCTGAGCTCGTCTGTAGGGTACAATAGGTCTCACAGTTGCGAAAGATTAAGCTAATGACAATGTAAATGACAATGACATTTATTTATCTGTATTCAAAACCAAATCATAAATACAAATTTTAACATTTACAATGCCAATAGCTCTAACTTTTCCAAAGGCGAAACCATTGCATTGTAAATGCTTGTTAATCTAAGCTGCTGGTTGGGGCTCTACAGTCAGATGTAGCTTGGTCCACCCTTAGTGCAACAGGTATGTCGAGAGGTTCCTATTGGAGCGCCCGCCCCGAGCCTAAAATTGATATGCCTATGGCTGGGTCAGAACTCAGGTGGCATGTGTGCAAAATAAGGATGATCTGGGAAGCAGCCCAGTGGAATTTCCAGTGGCTGAGATTAATTCAAGCATTCCATCCATCAGCTTTTTGTATATTTCAGTGCATTTCTTTTATTTGCAGAGGCTCCCACTCAAGCAACAGAAAATGTACTGTTTTTGATATTCCCATTATGATCTTATATCCAGTTCATCAATTGTCAAAAGAGAATCAGGTGCGTGTCAATTCAAAAGTCAGTCCCTGGATATCTTAATGGCATGCTCAATGGTCTGGGCAAAAAGAATCGAGTATATTGGTTATCCCTTTCTGGTTCCCCTCTGCAATTTGATTGGAACTAAAGTCTGGCCTCTCTGCAGAACGAGTCAATCAATTGCTGTAACTGACTATTACCATCTTGACAAAGGTCTGCCCTACAACAATTAGGTATGAGAACATTTTAAAAAGCAGCCAATCCACCTTGTCAAAAGCCTTTACTGTATCCAACAACAGTAAACCACAGGTATACTCTTTATTTGGCATTTTATGACCAATTGGATTACCTGCCTTGCTTAGTCCTGGGTCGGTCTATCTGACTGCTCTGGGTGAACTAGATCTGGCATATGATGGTCAAGCCTATTAGCCAGGATTTTGGTATAAATCTTGAAATCTATGTTAAGTAAAGCCAGAGGCCTGTATGTAGAGAAGAATAGGGGTTCCTTACCCAATTTGGGAAAGACTAATTTAGGCTCACTCAGCAAATGCACGCCCTATCCCATTGTCGCAATGTGATTGAACAGGTCTACCAGTTTGGGAGAACGTTGTTGGGGAAATTTTGATACAAGTCAGCTATACGGCCATCTTGCACTGGACCTTTGTGCACATTAAGACAGCAGATAGCCCAGGGTACTTTCTCTTTAACTATACGCGAGTCCTTTGTAGGGAGTTGTTAATTTTAGATATATGACGGAATATTTCCACTTTGGAAGTGAAGATGTTTAAACGGATGTTGAGACTCCCCGCTTCTGCAATGATGCAGGTTATACGCCTTTAATTTAAATGATGTCTGTGGGAGCAAGAAGTAAGAGCCTCAACATTAGTCTAAGCTTGAATTTCACAAGAACTGTGAATTTGTCAGTAAAGTGTTCGAAATGTGTTCAGCAATTGCAGGTCGGCATATCTATCTCGTTGTATTTAAACATTACTCCTTTAGTGTAAGTACCTCAAGCAGTTAGTGTGTTGGTTCACAGGGCTATTTTGAGAAAATACATTTTTAGTATTAGAAAGGCCAAAGATAAAACTTATATTGAATATAAGAGATCTTTATAATTTATAGGAGAGTATCTTGCAGTATTTAAACGTATTACCTATACTGAAGAAACTCCTTTTAAAGTTTAATGTATATCAAAGATACCAGACAAATACAATATTTGAATGTGACAGTAGGCTTGGTTTTTTTTCACTTGTTATTAAAAATATGGACTGTGTTTAAATGGTCTAGGAATTTACTTTGTATTTTCTTCTTACCTTTACATTGTTTTTTTTTTTATCCGGTTTTAGATTTGTTTCAATATTTTATATTAAGACTTAATCTAATTAAACACAAAATATATACACAAGTAAAATACATAACTAAATAAATGAATAAATAATGAAAAGGAACTAAAATCCCTAGTGTTATAAACGAATACCCAATTTCGTCTTTGACGACATATATGGCTCAGTTATCGAGCCACTGGATGCCTGCATCTTCCAATCTGGACCTTCTGTCTTTGTTTCCGAATGAACTTGATCTGCCATGCATCTTCCTCATCATGTCTCTTGACTTTTCACACATTTTTGGCGTTACCTCACTTTCAGTTCTTCTTTTTACCCTCCCACAAATGGGTGTCCTTTTCTATTTCACCTGTCACTGTATTTGCATCTCCCATCCACTTATTCTGTTCTTGCCTAGGTCCTATCAACAGACCTTCTCACCCTGTCTCTCAGCCCCATCATTTGTATCTGGAGCACTACACTTTACTTCTTGTGGAGTCGTAGTCAGACAGGCGACCTGTCCCATTTTGCTGTTATGGTCTGCACTGCAGTATTGGTGGCTGCAGGCTTCACAGACAAACTTCCAGTGTGGTTTCGCTAAAAATGTGATTGTATCCATTTCTAATCTTATGCTTTAACTTGGAACCTAATGTTTTTTCATAAACTGTGCTGTATTACCCTTGGGACTCCTTTACTTTATATAACGTTGCATAAATAAATATGTCAGGTTCAGAAAACAGTGAAAAACTGAGTTTTTCAAAAGTGCCTACAACTGATTTACATGCAAACACATCGAACAAGGGGCCAGATGTAGATCGGTCGGTAACGGCCGAAAATCGGTATTTTCGGCCGTTACCGATCGGAAAATAGGTGATAGGTATGTAGGGGGCATTATTTTACCGAATCGGTAAAATTACAGATTCGGTAAAATAACAAATCGGTAAATTTACCGAATGTGAGCCACCCAGATGTAGGTGGGACTCTTCAGAGTCCCAGAGGCCTTACCGAATCGGTATTTTACCATCAAATCCAATTTGATGGTAAAATACCGATTCCGGTGTGCATGCACATGTGTGCATGCACACCTATGCCATGTGACAGGCAGACCTGCCCTTAGGGCATGTATGCCTGCCACATGGCACCCAAGCCTGTTTTGGGGGTGCCAGAAGGTGTCAAAGTGACACCCCCTGCACCCTTGTGAAAATCGGTATTTACCGATTCGGTAAATACCGAATCGGTAATGCCCATTCATTCCTATGGGCTCAAAGCCCATAGGAATGAATGGGCATTACCGATTCGGTATTTACCGAATTGGTAAATACCGAAATCATCCGATTCGGTATTCCAGCACATCTGGAATACCTACATGTCCACCCCATAGATTTACCGATTTTTAATTACGGAATCGGTAAAATTCGGTAATTAAAAATCGGTAAATCTATTTCACCTACATCTGGCCCAAGGTTCCCTCTCACCGATCAGACTATAAGGACCATCATTCTTTATTTCTGAATAAAGCAATCCTCGTCAAGATTTTGCAGCGCTGTGAAGTAACCAATCGGGGACATGCGGCGCTCTACACCAATATTATATAAAGAAATGCATGAATGTAAAGTGAAATTTCAGGTTCGATGCAATCAAATCTAATTAAAAATTTGACTTAACATTAAAATGTAAATGGATCCTTCGTATATTGTGCTGCTCTAGAGCAGTATTATAAAGATGCTTATGTACATATACATACATACATATTATTTAAATCTGCTAAATGGCACGTGTGAGACAATTTAGACAAACATTGCATCATACAAATTGTTTCTACATGTAATTGTGTATGGATGCACGTAAATGCGTGAGAACTACAACAATTCGAGATATAATTTTAAAAATTGTTTCAGGGAAACAAAACCAACTAACTTTAACATGAGCTCTAGAAAAACGCTTCCAATTTTTTTTGGCGCTCCTGCGCTCTCGCAATAACTACTAGTTAAACGATGTAAAGAGATCCCAATGCTTACATTCATAGCTCAATCAAACGACAGTCTAGCAGGGGAAACCAAAACTCATAGAAATTAGATGTTAACATGGTAAAGTGACTTATGGCCCACATATTTACTAGTATAAATTCCTTTAACCTGGGACATCTTCTTTACACTAGCACATTGGTAGCAGGCGCTGACCAGGGAGCACATCAGATGAGATGAAAACTGATAGACAGCATGGCCAGTAAGTTTAAAAAATGCTAATACATACTTCAGCATGCCATGGTGATCATAGTTAGGATCAGCGCTGTTCCAGGATTCCGCTCTCTTTCTGCAATATTTATAGATTTTTAATTGCAAGGAGGTGTGTCGAGGTCATTTATAGTAAAGCAGAGAACTTGACGGCACCACTAGATGGCGCCAGGCGCCTTGGTTTAGCTTTTCCATTTTTGAAAGACTTAGAAACAGATGCTTATGGCATCTGAAACAAGCATTTACAATGCAATATGTCTCGTATTTACGAGAGTTTGAGCTACTGGCACTGTAAATAACAATGACTTTTATTTATGTGTTGTTTTTAAAACAGATAAATAAAAGGTGTTGCCATTTACAATGCCAATTGATTAAACTCTCACAAATGCGAGACCTATTGCATTACGAATGTGTTCAGTGCCTGTGCTAGAAAAATGTTAAAAAGCATTAGGAGAGAGCGTGTCCTGCCTGCAAACAGCAGGCAGGACAAAGCTATTTGAGAAAATAGTGCTCAGAGGCTTTAATTAAATTCTATCGAGTAACAACACACGTAACAGGTGTCGCCATGGGAGGTTAGAATATGAGACAAGGCGGTACTAAGGAGGGACTACTAAGCCTACTGACTAATGAACAGCCACAGTTTACAGTGGACAATGACACAAGCCAATGAACAATATAGACGGATTGTGGGCAGAGCTTCAAGTCCCTGCCTGAACACAGCATGTCTCGCAGAGCAGCGCATGCACAGCCCAGGCTCGACTTTAAAAGCAGGAAGCATTTACAGGGCTATCATAAAGTTTTGGCCTCAGGTCTCGCACTAACCTTTGACAAGCCTCCAGTATGCAACAAGTGCTCAGCATCAGAAAGAAACCCTCGTAGAGAGTTGGTTGTAGCCTGCGTAGAGACTAGGGGGCACATTAGGATGGCGGGCGGGCTTTGCCCACCCGCCACCCTAACGGGGATGTGGACCACCCGCCTACAGGGCGGGGGTCCCGAATTGGGCATTAGGATGCGGCCGCCACACAGGCGGGCGCATCCTGTATATTTACCATTGCGGCGGGCGGAGCTGAAATCTCCGCCCGCCGCAATGGTAAAAATGCACGTTGTGCATTTCAAAGCACAACATGACAGGCACCGCGCGGTGCCTGCCATGTTGCTAATTGAAATACGGGGGGGTACCATAGGTACCCCCCATGTGCACCCCCCAAGCCCCGGACTCCCAGGGGGCCCGCAACGGGCCCCCGCAGGGAGGCTCCGCATGTCTTTCCGTGGCGGCAATGCCGCCACAGAAAGGCATTGACAAATGCCCATAGTAATATGGCGGGCGGTGTCTGACAGACACCGCCACCATGTTACAGGTTTTCCGCCCCGGCCGCAAGGCGACCGGGCGGAAAACATGCGGGCGGTGTTTTGCACCGCCGCGGTCCCCCCCGCCATACTAATATGGCGGGGGGGAATTGGGCTGTGGATGTCGGGCAGATTTGCTCCGCCAGGGTGGTGGTGGCCACCGCCACCCTGGCGGAGCAAATCCGCCCGACATCCTAATGGACCCCTAGGTCTTTCTCGCGAGGAGGCACCCCTATGATGAAGCATGACACTTGGTGTGCAAGGGGAACCGTCCTGAAAAGGGATCCCCCCTACGCTTGGTTAAGTGGACGAAGCTATAATTCTGACCTCTTCAGGCATTCAGGCATTTCGGACCTGTGGCTTTTTCTCTGTGATATGATTTAAGAGTGGGGAGGTAGTGCATGCTGGTCCTTAAATGTCCCTTAGCCCCCTTGTGTGAATTCAAATGTTGGCGAGTACCCATGCTCCAATTGCTATGTATCTAGAGGCAAGGGTGCGCTCTAGCAAGCGCCATCTCATCTTCCAGCAATCCTGCCCAATCCAGTCTCCCAGGACAGTGCCAAGGAGCCATTAGATGTAAGCCTTTAATAACAAGCATTTGCAATGCAATAGGTCTCGCATTAGGAAAGTTTGAGCTATTGGTATTGTAAATGACATTTTTTTTATTTATGTGTTGGTTTTGAAAATAGCCAAATAATTAGCTTTGTCATTTACAATGCCAATACTTTTACCTTTTGCAAATGTGACACCTATAGCATTTGTAACGCAACATGTTTTGTATTTACGTGATTTATCAAAGCACCGCGCAAGCTTTCACGCAGCTGACTTCCAGGCGGGTGACACTGACGTCATCCGTCGACATCCCTTGCTCGTCCCTTCCATCCAATAACACCGCCTGGACAGCTCTGCTTTGAAAAGTGTCCAGGGCCCAGGCATAATGTGATTTATAACCTCTGCAATTTCATCATAGTCAATGACCTCTGTGATGTCACTTTCTGTAAATGCCATCAGGGACAAAGGTCATGTGATGTGATGCATGAGATTATGAGTGGTCAAGGAGCGGGTGTTACCAATCTCTCGCTCTCCCTGTGATTTTGGTGGAATAACGTCACTGACTTGATCTGAATCATGTGACCTTTGACCTGTATAGGCACTTTTTGCATCCTGCCTGTGGTACATCGTCTTGCATAGAACTTTCCCGAGTTCACTGGTTCCAGGCATCATATTAGTGGTTACTGTTCATTAAAAAAAATCCCTCATTTGTTCTTGGTTGATAAGGAGATTGCATATTTTATTTATGAATCGTATAAGGCACCCGCTATAAACCTAATCACCTTTAGGTACAGGTCAAGATGCTTAAATGGAGAGATGGGGTCTTTATTAAGAGATGGGTGAGTTCTTTGGTGTAGGGATGGCTGAATACACAGTTTCGGAGTATCCACAGATAGAGACCTCTTCTAGGAAATCTTGACCTGTAGAAGACGCTGGTGGGAATCATGCGCGCTTTGAGGTTACATGTTGGGCAGTATCATTGTGGTCGGAGACGGCCATCTGAAGGATGAATATTATTATGGGTAATCGTGAGAATGGGGTGTCCTTTCATGATATGCATGTTGGAGGGAAGGACGCTTAAAAACAGCATAAATGTTTGATTAAGAGCACAGCTCCGTTTGACCCCTCTCTTTTGTAAAAGGGCCACGCGCATCGTGTCCACCTGCCGCCCGGGTCACTGGCCCTTGGGAGTTAAAGATAACATGGGTCCAGATGTCTCAGCGAAACATATCGACCGCAAACTAAACCAGGTTTAAAAAGAACAGCGTTTGGGTGGCTTTTCTTTCACCTATAATCCCATACCTTAAATAGTGTCCGGTAAAGAAGGTGGAAAAAGACTCTTCCCTTTGCCCACGTTTGTGCTACAACCGACTGTGCTAGGTCTGCCACAACCATTAAGGGTTCAGCTGTAATTTGTGATTTTTTTTTCATTATAAAGGTATTTGTAAGTGCCCTTTGATAATTAACCTCTTGCAGGTCATAAAAGACCGCTTCATAATTAACGCCTCCGTGTTTATTATTTGTAACTTATGTTGTTTTAAATGGAGCAGTAGAAGCAAGTCTGGAATAAAAAATAAAAGACCCGAAGGAACCCGCTTTGCATGAGAGAGTTGTGTTGCATCTAAATCTTCAAACACTAAGCTGGATTCTAAAACTATGATTTTCTGCATTGACGCTGCTTGAGCTCTCAAGAAGTAGGCCTTCCACATTTTGCAGTAGACTAATATGGTTTAACGGGAGAGAAAAAAACATAACTAACAAATCGCTTGGCATCGTCCGGTCAAGGGCGTCACTATAGCCAGTTTAATGTGCACAGAAGCTCCTGCCTCACACATTTCCGAAAGAGTAATGGCATACCAAGCAGCTCGGATGTCGTTTGCCAAAATTAATGTTCGAGTGGCATTCATCTACTGAGGCGCTGAAAGGCGCCCCTGGGGCTCTCATGCCAGTATTCTGCTCGCATGGTTCGCTTGTGCTCTCTATTTAGATTAAGCATGTTCTGAGCATTATTCGTACCACAGGACGCCATACCGCTGTCGGTGGTTTTAAGTTTGGCACGTCCCGGCTCTTAACATTTTAACAATAGGTGGATACTGGGGCCAGAATAACCGCTTCTTTCTCCTGCCGCTCTACGACTTCCTTTAGCCCCCGGCTGCAGTAACAGGGCGGCCTGGCAAGTAAGGACACGGCCCTGCAGCCTGCCAGCCACCGACGAGCTGGCTACCTGCCCGACCTGCGATCAGACGCTGTGTTTCCGTCCCAGGCAGCTGCCAAACACGGAAGAGGATCGGCCTCCAGAGCCCAGTCCTGGGCACTGGTGGCACCCATTGGAGCAGAAATGTGCCCACCTGCGTCCACCCCAGTCCCAAGCCGAGGTCCCAACACCAACTAGCCAAGTCAACCCGTTCAAAAGCGACTGACGCCCTGAAGCACCGCGCAGAGATGTAGAAACCCGAGTTTGCCGTTGTTGAGCACCACTATACAACCCTCTCCCAAAACAGCATAACACAAGTGCACGGCCCTCCCCCATCCTCGCTCCCCCTGCACCGCTAAGGGCACTGCAAAAAGCCGGCACCGCTCGCATCGCAGAGCCACACGATCCCAACCCCCAAAATAAACGCCGCGCCGCTGCACCGGGATATTCCTGCCCGACCGTCACCACGGGGGAGATGAGCAAGAGGGTGGTGTGGTGGAGCCAGACAGGGGAGGGCACTGCAGTCTGGAGTTAAAAGGCAAAAAATGAAAGGGTTCTGAGCGTTAAAGCAGATTTAAGCATAAGCCGGAGTTCTGAACAACTGATGACTATTTAAAAAAATGCATAAATAACGAAATAAATGAATACCGCAAATCACCGCCGTCACTCTGCCGGCCTGCGAACAGGAAGTCAGGCAGGCCGGCGCGACAACAGGAAACAGGAAGTAGGAGGGCGGGAGCCTACCCCGCCTCCCACGGAAGAGCCGCGATTGGACGGAGCCGTGCCGAAGGAGGGAAGAAGAGTCCTGCTGCCGGGTCCTGCAGCTGAGGAGAGCCGCCGCACGAAGGAAGCCGGTGAGTGGGTTGCTGACGGTGGTGGGGGTGGGGGTGGGGGGGGGAAGCCTGTGCGCGCGCGAGTGCGGGCGGGGGGAAGCATGTGCGCGCGCGAGTGCGGGCGGGCTTTGTATGTATGTGTGTGTGCGTGCGTGTGACTGTGGGGGAGGGGGGTGTGTGTGAGCGAGTGTCTGTGTGCCTGTAATTGTGTGCCTGCGTGTGAATGCGCTCGCCTGTGTGTGCGTGCGTGCATGCAGAGGGGTGGGGGCTGCCTGCCTGCGTCTGTGTGAGCAAGGGCTGGGAGTTACTCTGCGCATGCGCGGGTCGCTGCGCATGCGCGGGTCAGACGCGCGCTCCCACGGTGAAAACTGCGAAGGAAGACGCTCGTGACAGTTTGGTGTCCACATTCCTAAATACGGGCCACAATAGGTCTGAAGCAGACACCCTCAATGCTCACGCATTGAGCGTTAGGTCTGCTCGACCTAAAAATCTAGCAAACCGAAGAATTCAACTGAGTTTTGTGGATTTGAATTAGGTGGTTTGGGCATGTTGTATGGAAAAAAAACACTACGATGTTCAAAGGTGAAATTGCAAACAAAATTTGTTTATAGAACGGAAAGGCAGTGTACAGCTTTGAGATTTTTCAGACTGCACGTATCATACCAAAACACAGTGATTTACAAGAATTACTTGATCAGCTTTTAAGTTGATAATTGTGGCTGCTGGTACAAGATAATCACCGCACACTCCTTGGCATCGTGTCCTACTCATAAAGACTAGACCGCAAACAGGGGCAAACCCACACTGCTAATTTCAAGCTTCTGAATTCCAAACCCTGGATGCATGGTTTAGCAGTTAGACTTTAACATTTTTCGAAAGTACCGACCACCCTGCCTTTCTGCAGCTGCTGATTATTTGGAACCGAACCAAAGGACTCAAATGATACGATATTTTTTGTCTGATCCGTTCTTGGAGGGAGTCCAGCAAATATTCAAATTGCTGATTAGAAAGTAAGTGGAGGATAAGCCGATAGGGTTTAAGTATCTTAGTAATGACACACGCGGAAAAACACTTAAATGCTATGCTTCGACAGGGTTTCTTGGCGCAAAGGAAACGGCAAAAAACAAAAACAAAAAAATGTAAAGAATAAAAATAGGGGATTAAGCGGTTAGACCGCCGACCTTTCTTCCATCTGCTTAGCATCACACCCTCCTTCATGCTTTCCCCGCTGTAGATCTGCTGTCCTCAAATAATTTAAAACATATTTTCCTGCCAAAAAACTACCCCTAAAGTATACGAATTTTAGAAAGCAGCAGCCTTAATTTGACCTGATTATTAGTAATAGCTTGGACACAATCCTGCCCATAGATGCAATTTTTTCATGTCCGAAACAAAGATGAAACGCCAATGTCTTGATCAAATTTGTACAACATTTTTTCAGCGAAATTAGGTTTAGTCAATCGCTGCTGTAGGTTAAGCCACTATTCTGTAAGTAGCAATGAGGGAAAAAGAACATTCTGTACGAAAATGCCTCCAGCTGATTAGAATTGATTTCTCGGTAAAAGTACTTTAACATTATTTTGACCTTTTTCATAAAAGTGAAGCTTTGACGGCAATTTAACATCTCTACTGCCAGATTCCAGTATGTTGAACCTGTCATCTGAAGAATAAAATAAGTCAATGTTCAAATCATGCTGCAGGCTGCAGTTATATGCGCATTTTGAAATGATTATCAAAAAAGCTATCTTAAAGGTTGAAAGGTGGAGAGGAGCTCAGTGCTAATGTTCTCCCACCACTTTCACATTTTCCCTGAAAACATAGACTTAGAAACACATTATTACCAGCGGTTGAAAGAGAATTACAGAAGGGTAAGTACTCACTGGCCAAGAGTACCAGTGTGTTATTGAGATGTGCCAGTACTCTTCCTCTAAAAGTATTGACCCCCCCCCCCCCCCCCCCCCCCACTGAGAAATGCAGGTATTCCCCCTTTCAAGTGAAAGGAGGGCAGGTTCTCAGTACCCCGAGCACCAGCACCGATTATAAAATCAACTCTGATTCCGATTCTTTTGAAAAAGTAGTTTGCGCCTGCATCAGGATATCAACTTTTGCTTTAACCCCACACCACATGGGGTTTTAGTAGCATTATACACAGCTGGTAAAATCTGGTGCAAACAGCTCGCAATTTGAGTTACTGCACTCCAGAAAGCACGAAAAACAAGTCACTTACCTTTGGTAATGCCTTATCTGGTAAAGACTATATCTAGCCGCAGATTCCTTACATTTTAAATGTACCCAGGTGTCAACTGGATCGGGAAGATTTTGTTGTAAGCAGTACCCCTGTGCACTGGTAGGTGCGGTTGATCGGTTCCATGTGGCGACGTCTGCATCGTCCATGCCGGAAGTGACGTCCGCTGCACCTATATAGGTACCACCCAAGTGCTCTGAAGTCAGTTACTTTTAATGGCTTTCCACACCTTAAGTGCGGAGTCATGAAGCACACTGACGTGTCCAAATTAGGGCCCTGAAAGAGATCAACACTGACCCTAGAAATGTGTCTGCAGAGCGGGGAGGAATTGGGTGAGTCGGTGAGGAATCTGCAGCGAGATATAGTCTACCAGATAAGGTGTTATGAAGGTTAGTAACTTGTTCATTTCATAGAGCCTTCTAGCTGCAGATTCCTTACATTTGAATAGATAGCAATACTATCCCTGGAGGAGAGTCTGTGGACCAATTTCAGACCAGGATTTCCTGTAGGACCGAACAGGTGAAGTAACCATCTCCACGGACCTGACTGTCTAGATATTAATGTTTGGTGAATGTGTGCCGGGAATGTGTGCCGGGAAGTCCATGTGCTCCCTGGCTGATAACCATAACTGGAACTCTGCAAGGGAAGGCAGTGGTCACAGCTTTAGCTCTGGTTGAATGAGCTTGCAAGTGTTGAGGAGGTTGCTTCTTGTCCAATGCGTAGCAGATTTTGATGCCGAGCACGACCCAGCGAGAGATCGTTAACTTCTGCACTGCCCAATCATTCTTTGTATTAACATACCCCAGAAAGAGTTAGTCATCCTCCTAGAACTTTCGTGTGCGGTCAAGGTAGAAATGCCAATTTCTGTTTTTGGGTCCAGACAATTGAGTCACTCATCTTCTTTAAAGGGATGTGGATGAGTGTAAAATGTAAGCGGGGTGATCGATTAGCCTTCAAGGGATGTATTCCCCACTTTCAGCAGAAAGGAGGCCCTTGTGCGAAGCACCACTTAGTCACGATAGACTGAGAGGTAAGGCGGCCTAGATGATGAGGCCTGCATCTCACTCACTCTGAGGGCAGATGAAATTGCCACCAGGAAGGTGGTTTTGAGAGTGAGGAGCCTGAGTGGAAAGTTGTGTAGAGGTTTGTACGGAGCAGACATCAAAAATGTTAGAAAAGGACCGGACTCAAAATGAACAGCACTCCTTAACTTCCAGACACTGGCGGGGTCTACAATATTTTTCAAAGACTCCCCCACCGGCACGGTTCACTGCTGCTAGTCCAAGTGTGTATATGTTCGATTTGTAACCAAATGTCAATACACTACAGAAAAGAGAAATATTCCAGAAAAAAATAGAGAAAATTGTGAGAGAGTTGAGAAAGCACCTCACGGTAGTAACACCAAGGGGGGCTTGCTGGTTGGTACTCCCTAGCACACCAGGAAGCCTGTAACTACCGTGAGGTGCTTTCTCTCCTTTCTCACAATTTTCTCAATTTTTTTCTGGAAACGTTCTTCTTTTCTGTTGTGTATTGACATTTGGTACAAATCGAACATATAGACACTTGGACTAGCAGCAGTGAACTGTACCAAGTGGGGGAGTCTTTGAAAAATATTGTAGACCCCTCTAGTGTCTGGAAGTTAAGGATTGCTGTTCATTTTGAGTCAGGTCCTTTTTTGTTGATAAATTGTTGTGTGGGGGTGGCCTGACTTTCTCTTTCCCCCTGGTGCTCCTTTTGTGTTGATCAAAAATGTCAGAACCAAATTAAAGTCCCACTGAGGCATAATTAATGGTGAAGGGAGATAAAGGTGGACGATACCTTTCAAAAACCTATGTACAATAGGGGATTTAAACAAGGAGGGTTGATCAGGGAGTCGCAAGAAGGCAGAGCAGAAAGACATCCCTTAATGGTGCCCAATGCAGCGCCCTGCTGGGCAAGGAAAGAGCAAAAAGAAAAAATTCAGATAACGGGGCAGAAAGGGGATGGAGAGGGGAAATTGACTTTTCTTCACACCATGCCACAAATGTTTTCCAACGGCAGGCATATACTGTCTTGATGGAGGACCGCCTGGCTGCCAGAATCATTTTATAGACTTAGAGAGGAAGGTCGAAAGGTGCCAACTGCTGCCACTCAATCTCTATGCAAGAAGGCAGAGAGTGGACAGGTTCGGGTGAAGAACCTTTCCCTGATGCTGCGACAGAAGATACTCCCGAAGAGGCAGCCTGATTGGAGGATTGATGGCCTTGCTCAGTAGCTCATGATACCAGACTCTCCCTGCCCAGTACAGAGCCACAACAATGACTTGGGCCCGGCGTTCCTGATCTTCTTGAGAACCCTGGGCAATAACGGTAGGGGTGGAAAGGCATACAGGAGGCCTGAGCCCCACTCGACTCCAAACAAGAGCGGCCTTGGAAACTCCAGTGCACAAAACTGATGAAATTGGTTGTTTTCAACAGAGGCAAACAGATCTAGTCAAGGCACTCCCCACTGTTAAAAGAGACCTTGCGCCACCTCTGGATAGAGACGTCATTTGTGATCCGCTAAGCATTGACAGCTGAGTTGGTCCGCCTTGGCCTTCAGTGAACCATCAGGGAAATGCTCTGCTGTTCCAGCCATGCCCAGTGATACAGGACCTCCTGACAAAGGGTACACAACCCCACCCTGCCTTGTTTGTTGCAGTACTACATGGCAGTGGTGTTGTCCATGAGCACCTGCACTAGCCTTCTATTAATGGAGGGTTGAAAGGCTTTCAATGCCAGTCGGCTAACACGGCATTCCAGCATGCTGATGTTGAGTCCGGATTGTGCCAGAAACCAGAGTCCTCTGATCTCCACCTCTCCCAGATGGCCACTCCAACCAAGAGTGAAGCATCTATCACTATTGTCAGCTCTGGTTAGGCAAGGGAAAGTGGTCTGTCTCCGACCCAACTGTGATTGGTTAACCACCACTGAAGGTCTTCTGCAGTTCCTCACGAGATCTGGGCCAAGTTGAAGAGATTCTCCTAATGTTACACCGACTTGAACTTAAGGTCCCACTGCAAAGCCTGCATATGCCTTCTGGCATGTGTTACCAGCAGGGTGCAGGAGGAGATGAGGCCCAGCAGCCTCAGAATCAGTCTCACCAAAACCCAGGATAGAGGCTAAAATATCAGTATCATAGCCTGAATATCCTAAACTCGCCGCTCAGGAGGATAAACCCAAAACTGCACTGTGTTCCAGAACACCCCTGATGAAAGGGAGCGCCAGAGAGGGAGTCAGGTGTGACTTTGGCACTTTGATAGTGAACCCCAGCGACTGCAGAAAGTTCGCCATAGTTTGGAGGTGGAAGATGACAGTCTCGGGTGAGCCTGCCGTCAACAGCCAGTTGTTGAGATAGGGGAAGACTAGCACCCCTGATCTCCGCAGACTATCTGCAAGCACTGACAACACCTTGGTGAACACACGAGGGGCACTGATAAGGCCAAAGGGGAGCACAGCGAACTAAAAATGCTCATGGCCTACCGTAAACCTCAGACAGTGCTAATGGGTGGGCAGGACAGGAATATGAAAATATCGCTACAATCCAGTATCCTGGGTCCAGGGCAGCCAGGACCTCAGCTAGCATGAGCATCTTGAATTTCTCCTTCTTGAGTAAGAAGCGGAGAGCTCAGAGGTCTAGGATAGGACAAAGGCTGTTGTCCTTTTTGGGGACCAGAAAGTAACAGAAATAGCAACCACAGCCTGCTTCTGGCCCCAAAAACCCTCTCTTTGGTCCCCTTGCCAAGAGAGCCATGACTTCCTAGCGGGGTAGAGTGTTGGGAGAGGAAGTTTGGATCCCCTGGCACGGGGCGAAGGCAGCGGGCGATCCTCCTATTCACAAGAGCCAGGTCCCCAACAGGACATCAGGGAGGGAATCATTGAACGGGAGCAGAAGTTCCGATGAGGAGACACCCAGTTGCAGCACCTCTGTCAAGATGTTGGTCTTGACTGCCACAGAGGGCAACTGAAGGTCAAAGACCTCAGCCACCCTCAGCACCACAATTTTAAGAGGCTTCCTCCGTAGCCACAATAGGGGAAGAAAGCATACCAGTATCAGGGCGTCATCCAGTTCCTCACTCCAGCCAATATTAGTGTCTTCAATGTATAGCTGGTACTCTTCAGGGTCCAGCAACTTCTCCCATTCATCCCTGAGTCCTAGCCTATGGGAAAAGGGCTCAGGCTCTGATATAGGAATCAAAGGTCCAGGCAGCATCGGGCGATGCCAATCTGGCTCAGAGTTGGGGATCACAATGGGGATGGCGCCACAAGTGGGTGCTGGGAGCGTCAGCATCAGGATTGGGGCCGGAGCAGGCCAAGATGGTACGACCGGTGTCAGTCTAGATCCAGGAATGGATCCCTGGGGGCCTACTTGAGAAAGGGCTGAAGCTGCTGGTGTAGAATCAGACAGGACCCCCTCTGATCCCCATGAGGCCTGAGGCATGTCGACTAGGTTGAGCCGCACAAAAATGAAACACGTCCTCATAAAACTCGTTGAGTTGGGCAGGGGTCGCCACATCTACTGTAAAGTCGGGGAGGTACAGAGTTGGCACAGTCTCCAAAGTACCATGCCTCGAGAGCTGATGCTTCCTCGTCCCGTCGTCCGATGGATGATGAGAAGTCAAAGAGAACTTTAACTTCTTGCTCTTTTTCTTGTGCCTCTTACCCGATTGTCCCGAGGACTTCTAATGGGATGAAAAGGACTTCAAGCTCTGCAAACGATCCCAGGATCTTCCCCTCAACTGGGACCTCAATTTCGTTAGAGCTGCATGCTAGGCCGCTAGCAGCTTCAGGGACTGCTCCTCAAAAGCCTTAGTGGCCATGGATCGGCAAATGGGGTACAACTTGGTGTCATGGCACCACAGACAGATGAGGTGCAGGTCCATCACCGACATCGGTCAGTGACAGGCGCTGCAAGGCTTAAAACCTGTCTTTCGAGATGACATCTCGACCCACCAGGAGGTAATAGCTCAAAAACAGTCAACACAACATCAAAATAATTCTGGATGGCTTAGATAGATAAAAACTGATGTCAGCGGGTCTGGGTGGCACCTATTTAGGTGTCGCAGAAATCAATTCTGGCGCAGAACCTGCTGATGACACCATACAGAGCCAGTAGAAGCCTTCAACTGGCACACAGGGTTACTGCTCACAAAAAATCTTCAGATTTAGTCTAACACCTGTGGAAATTTCTAAGGTAAGAATCTGTGGCTAGAAGTCTCTACCAGATTACACAGTATTACTGTGTTACCCCCATGTCAAGAACTGAAGCTCGGAACAGTGTTGTAATTGTACTCACACTAAGTACAACACAGAGCAATAGCGATATTTACCTACAGTGTAATTAACACCTAGGATTGCGCGGGGCATGGAAGAAGCCTCCTAAATCTCTAACTCAACAGTTGAAAAGGATACATTTGTGATAGAGTTAGCTTTGAAAAGGTACCTTTCAAGCAGCATAATTAGTTTAAACTGCAAAATGAAGCTTTTTACTAAAACAAAAAGTGTTTTTGAGCTCTTTTCTGTTAATGTTATGCTTTATTGTATTTTTCCAATTATTATCTTTGTGATTGCACCGCTTCTGTTCATATTGCTTCTGTTCATTGTCGCCATATCTAAAAACTTTTCCTCCACCAGTTTAGTTTTGGAACCTTGGTTTCTGTGGTTCTCTTCAGAAATCATTAGAACTCAAATCGACTGAGAAGTTGTGTCCTGCTGGATGTTAAGATGAGATTCAACAATTTTGTGACAGAATATCTTCCTCAAAAACTGATCAGGTTGCTTATGCTTAAAGTGGCTGGTGCATTCAACATGTTGAACTTTAAGCTTCGGCCCAGCCACTTAAATATAGAGGCTAATTAAATAAATGCAAAATAAATAAAGGAAAACTGCTTCGAAGACAATGTGGTTTCACCCATTCTTGATGTGTTGGACACATTATGCCACGCTAAGCCGTCTTCAAACCTCTGAAATGTTGATACCTCTCTCTCATCACTACACTCTATTTTATCAGGCCACGTTTCAACCGGATTACCTCTAGAGGTTTGAAGTTACACTCCTCTGTAGAGGACACCCAAATATACAAGTTTCTCAGGGGAGCTCAGGTTACTTCCATTGTCAGCAGGAAGGAAGACAGAAGATGTGCATGTCTGAACTTTGGCAGATTGAAATTAAAATAGGGCCAAAAACCAAAGCATTAAAGATGGGTTTACTTCAGATGCTACATTGAAGAGAATATCTTCCACTTCTCGAGCTGTTTGAGATTCCCACCTCTTCCACCAACCAGGCGAAAAATCTGTGAGACAACTAGCATGCCGAAGTTAGCTTTAATTGATATAATAGCATCATTGTGCACTTGGAATTTCTCTCTGTTGTTTTTTTTTTATATAATTGGCAAACACAACTGTTTCAATGCTTTGATGGAAGAACAACTGCAATATCTCAATTTTGAGAAGATGATGCAGGCCCTGCTCATTACAATGGCTCCCAGTTAGCAACTGAATTGTGATCTAACTGCTCTAACTGCTAAATTCGGTTTACAAAAAACACCCAAAATAATGAGGGTTTGGAACTGATTACCTAGGAAAAAAGTGTTTCTAAGAAAGCCAATATGAAGTCAGAAGGGGGCTCATACACTCAATATACGTGTCATCCATTTTCTCACCAAGTAATTTTGTTAATTTATAAGTTCTATGAAGTGCCGGTTGACTTAGGAACATTGAACCTTGAACAGAGAAAAAAGCAAAACAGTAAACAGTGTAAGCAAGAGGGTGTAAAGAGTCCAGTAGGATATAGGATGAACATCACCATCAGACATTCCACCACAGTATTCCGAAAAAAGATACATTAAGGCAAACAAGTTTATAAAAAAAATGTTTTAAGGGCTTTTCTGAATCATAGGTGGTATGGTTGAGCTCTGAGTTGGTAATAAAAAGAGGTACCTGTAAGTTCAGTTCTCCAGTCCTGGTATCTTTCATAGATTCACATGCTATAACTATTCCCCACTGTCAGACGGAAAATCCACATAACATTAAAATAGCAATAAACAGTTATAAAATAGGCGAAACCCAGTTTTTGTTTAGTAAGACATTCTCCTCAATGGAAACAGCCCACATTTCAACCAATGACGTGAATGTGCTGAGCAATCCATCCCCCTAAAAGCCACCACCATAGCTCAGATTTCAACTCCAAGTTACGAGTAAGTGATTCCTGGGAAAGAGTAATGATCTTTTTGTATCAAAATACTAAAACTACCACAAAATCACAGACTCTTGATCTTCGCAGCATTTGGACCACTTCTTGCTACACTTGACAGTGAACTGTTTCTGGGGTTGGCTCTGTGAAATCTGGCACATGGCAGGTTGGAAATCAACTGATAACTGGTTAGTACTAGGGATTCCAACATCTCAACACTGATGACAATGACAATAATTACATGAGTTAAAATTCTTGAGTTACGGAAAGATTAATCTTTTACACAATATAGCGTGGAAGAAGCTGAAATGGTGGATAGAATGTGAAACCTACTACCAATGTTATTAAGAAAGCCACACCAGTATAAAAATACATAAGTAAAGTGTTTAAGTGGAAAGAAGAGAATTGAAAATTGGCACTGCTTTATATGGTGAGAAATTTGGAGGAACTGTCTACAACCACAATTAGTTTTGATGAAAAGTCCTTCACTGAAGTTTTGAACAAAAATTTGTAAATTCATTGTAATTAGGAATTTGGAATTGTTTTTAATGACAGATGCTGAAAAAAATATCTTGCTCGTTCTCCAGGAAGCACTTCCCAAGGTTACCAAAATAGAGCCACAGTTTTTCGTTTTAATAGTCAATAGTGAACTTCATATGGCCAGTTCACCTCCAGGAAGGAGGATGGGTTTTCACTTCGAGAAAGGGACACTTTGATGAAGCTACCCACGATATCACCCCAGCTGAGATAACGCACTGCGATGGGTTTGATCGCGTGGCTGAGGGTCTTCAAAAGAGTCCTCTATGAACCTGTGGAGCATTGACTTTGCGGGTCACTTCCTTTGATGATTGACATCTGCCTTGAAGGCTAAGTGAATCCGCTGAGCCTACTGCTACCTCCCTCTCTTTTGGTTTCTGAAGACAAAAGAGAGTAGGCACAATCTACCAGAGACACTTTTGTGCTACATTTGTCGGCGCACCCACTCTTTTGAAAATACTGGAAATAATTAGCATGTTATATGATCTGTAAAGCAGCAGAATCCTACCTTAGACCATATAATTCCAAGAGGTTTGGGCCGCTCACATCCTGTTTTAATAACTCTGGTTGGCGTCAATATATAGTCTACCGTAAGATCGTGGTCATCAACCAGCGTCTCTGGAATATCCACCACCTGAAAAGAACTGAAACAATTAATATTTTCCTGCGTTGCAGGTTTGCTTATTGACAACTCTAAACGCTATGGCTACAGAGACGTTTGGGTGTTCAAAAGTGCACAGTATAAAATATGCAATGCGCCTGAACCCTCTCCAAAAAAGACTATTACAAATCTTATAGAGTGAAATGGAACACAAAGTTTGGCATATAGAGTTTCATTAAGATGCATGACTTAGAAACAGACAGGAACTTTTAACTTTCCTCAAAACTTGCTTGAACTCATAAGTTTATGCTGATATCACAGTGACACATAAGTGGTGGTCTGTCATTTAATATTATTTAGCCTAAAGCCTAATATATGAATCTGTGCTTGTCAATGTGCCATGCTTTGCCACTCTAAAACATACAATAATGGTTTATTCCTTCCTGCAGCAAAAAGGTAGCCCGATCACTTGCTGACTAAGCAAACTGTGTATTGGGGCTGTGAGAGACTGCCTTCGTCGTGTCCCTCAATATTCTGATATACTCCTGCATTTGAAAGAGACTTGCCGCTGTGACTGGAGTCTGAAGAACTTCTCAAAAAGGGTTTGGTGACTGAGTCGGAGGACCGCGGAGAAGAGGCCAGCAGTTTTGTTCTAGTGTGGCTATAGAGAGGATGCTGACCTAGGCACAAAGACTGAGGAACAGCTACGAAGACTTGGTCATTGTGTGACCTGTTTCAGAATGTTTTTCAAGAACACGAGTGAGCAGCAATGAAAGTCTGTCCAGCACCACTGGTAGTAACAAAAAATAGCTAAACTACATTTCTTATATTCTTAGTTCCATTCTGGACACCAGGATAAATTAGCGTTGACCATCTGTGGCAGGTATGACCTCTGCAGCCTCTTCAATCATCTTTCTTCGTTTAGGGCTTTAGCTGGCCCATCCAAGTCCTTGCCTGCCTAAAAGAAACATCATTGGTTATCTCTGTTTGGCGTCAGCGGTTAGACAACCATCAATGGAGTCATTTATGGCCTGTATGATCTGAATTGAAAAAATGTAATGCAAAGAGCTGACTAACTGAAAGTTTTCATAGTTCACCCAAAGTCAAACTTTCCCTCCTAGAGCTTTTACAGTTCTTCAGGTTTATGTCAGTAGGGGGCTCCTGCAAACTCGTCGAATAGCAGTTAAACCAATTAAATGTCTCTTATGTGACCACTACAACCCTATTACCAATCCTAAAGTCACTCATCCCTAAACCCAAAAAAACCCTAGCCACCTTTAAACTTCACCTATCCCCGACACATAAAAAACCCTCACTACCATACACTCCATCCATCACAGGCCCGTACAAAACCCTTCAAAACTCTAAACTCCACCCTTTCCTGACCCATGCAACCCCAACCACTCCTAAGCTCCATCTTTCCCAAACTTCAAAAAACCCTCACCACTCTGAGCTTCAATACCCTTCCAGTTGCCCTAAATTCCACCCATCCCTGAATCTTGAACCTCTCACCATGCCTAAACTTCATCCAATCCTGACCCCTAGATTCCTGTCACACCCATCAATTCCAACCACCCCACATCCCTATAAACCCTTCCTAACCCCTCAACTCCATCCATCCCTCATCCCTTCAACTTCACCCAGTCATCCCTCTACCTTATTCCTTAAACTCCACCCATCCCTCTAAGCACTTTTCTAATCCTCACTGACCGTTTATATAGTGATGTAAGAATTTATGTACGATCATAAGGGCTTTAAAGGCAACTTTAGTTTGATTGGCTACCAATGTAGTGTTATTAGGAATGGTGATATCTTGCAATGTCATGAGGTGTCAATAAAGAGACAGGCAGAAGCATTTTGATTGAGTTAAAATCAAGATAGGAGTTTATTTGTTTGTTTTTTAGGAATGGCTAGATAAATGGCCTTACTGTAACACAACCTATAATGACTAAGGACTTAAGCTACCACTATGTCCAAGTTGCTTTTGATTTATGGTAAAGGTTTTTTCAAGATTTTGAGCAGGCCGAAAAACATACTAGACACTTTTGTCCTTTGTATTTTGATTGATGTTGAGATTGAGTTCCAGACTGCAAATGTCCTTAGCTAGGCATGGAGGAGGTTGCACAATTTCGGGCCAGGAAGTAGATGCTTTGGGCGTTAGCAGCACTTGGCTTTGGTAGACTAATCTTCAGTAAGTTCAAGGATATCCACTTCTGTGTTAAGGTGAGACAACTGGACAACGTCTTTCCATCTTTTACAAGGTTCATATCTACACACAGATTAGAAAGGTTAAATATGATTTGAGTGTTGGAAACATATATAGAAACTGACCCCTAGGTTTTGTAGGTGAGTGGATTAAATCCATAGTTTACCCGCTTAGTTGTGAAATGAAAAGGTGGTAACTTATTGACCATATGCTTCTCAGATGTAAATTACGTAATCCATTTGAAGATTTAGCAGTCCAAACACCTCCCCACTTCATCTACGTTGTTTTCAGGGTGGAATGATTTGTGGCATTTGAGGCTGTAACAGTTCTAAAAGTACTAGTGCCCTAAAACCCCCATTATCGACAAGGCATCCAAAACCAATTCGACCACTAGTTCTGCCCTGTGGCCTGTCCAGAATTATCCAAAAGATTACTGTCTGTGACAAAATACTGGAGCTGTTTATAAACCAGTTTTGTCCAAAGGTTTGCCAAGGGATGGTGGAAGGCAAATTGGTCAAAAGTTGTTGAGATCTTGTTGGTCAAGAGTGGGTTTTCTTAAAAACTGATTTGAAAGTCCATTTCTCCATGTGATGGGGAAAACTCCTTGTCCTAAAGAACATTTGAACAAGTCCATTGGTTGAGTTCTGAGAAAAAGAAGTTTTATCAATTTAGCTGGGCATAATCCAGTCGGACGCTAGCTTGTAACAGCTGCATCAATACTGATGTGAAATAATTTAAAGTGACCAATGTAGTAAATTGTCATAGAAAGTTTATCTCATGTAGAATTATTTTCTGCCTGAATGTGTCACATAGTAGTTTAACCTTGCTGAAGAACAACTGAGCAAGATTATCACATAGTTGTTTGGAGTGTTGTAAGGCAGCTGAGAAAGCCTAAGGAGATGATAGTTCTTACACAAGATGAAATAATTATTTCGGCGGGGTCAGAGCTTGGGAGACACACTGATAGAAGTCATTTTTATTGGCTTCCCAGACTTTAAATTTTAAGGTGACAGATATGTTGTTGTATTCTCTACTTTTATGTATATCATTGTCTGTACACGGTTGTCTTTGTATTCTGCTCACTGTCCAATTTGAGAGTTTTTATTGCGACAATGAACTAAGGATTTTTTCTTTCATATAGTTATACCCTAGATGTTCTGTTGAGATTTTTTGCTCTGCTTTTGCTCTACTGCGCAAAACAAGAAGAAATGGGAGGAATTAATGAATTAATTTAGACACTGGTATTTACTTGGGCAGAAATCCAGTCCCTGTTTTTTATTCCCTGTGTTACTACGGTCAGACGGACACCTTAAGAAAATCGGTCTTGGTTCTGCTTAGTTAGAACAGTCCAGCCATGTCAAGTCATGTCCCCGCCAACAGAAATACAAGTATCCCACGCTGGTCTCAGCCTTGTCACACCTTTGCAGAGTCATGCAGTTTGTATAATTTGACCCAGGGAGCTATGGCATCCTCATTGTACTTAGGACCTTTCACTGAGAAGAAGAAAAAAGTTGAAGGGTAAAATGCTTGCATTAATTTCAGCCCTTGCATTGTAGTAAGCATTCCAGGCTATTATTGTTTTGCCTAGTGTGCTGCAAAGGAAGACCAACCATAGACAACCCAGTCTTGGGCCTCCTGCAGAAAAAAATACCAGCTTGTGTTCTTTTATCCAATTTTTCTTCTGTTTTAGACATGAAAATAATGGCTATTCTAGTAAAATACTGGCAACCCTAGAGGCCAGGCTTCTCTCACTTGGGCCCCATACCCATAGTCCAACACTGTGGGGCCCAAGAGGTCCAAGAAAAGGGCCAGTTGGTGGAGAAGGCTAGCAGCACAATTTAACTGCATTTGGACATGTGCTTACCAGGTATGCTGCAAAACTGGGAAAAGCAGGAAAAGGAGATATATCTTGAAATAGTTAATTAAATCACCAGACCTGTCCATGGCATTCGATACGGTCAACCATGGCCTACTTTTGTCGCGGATTAGGGAGCTAGGAGTCCAGGGGGCAGCATTTCAATGGCTTGCGTCCTTCCTGTCAGGCCGATCTCAAAGGATCCAACTTGCTGACCAGGTGTCTGATGCGGTTGAGCTAACGTGCAGCGGTCCTCAGGGATCAGCACTATCCCCCCTTCTTTTCAATGCCTATCTCCAGCCCCTGGTGACCCCATTGACTGGGATAGAATGCCAAGTCTTCAACTATGCGGAAGACATCCAAATTATCATCCAGATTGACACCTCTCCCACGGCCCATGTACGGTTGCAGAATATCCTGAAGTTCACAGTCAACTGGATGACAACCAACTCCCTCAAAAATAACCCTGATAAAACCGAGGTACTGGCCATTACCACGAATATAAACCCTTGGAGTGATCTTTTCTGGCCACAAGAGCTTGGCCCCACTCCCAAGCCAGCCCCAGTTGTAAAGAGTCTGGGTATAAAAATAGACGCCAAACTCTTCATGTCCCACCAGGTTTCTACCGTGGTGGGTACATGCGTGAGCCTGCTAAGATTGTTATAGAAACTAGCCCCCCTTTTCTCATTCACGGCACTCCGTATGGCAGTGTCAGCATTGCATCTATCTCGCTTAGATTATGGGAATTCTGTGTATGTTAGCCTCCCGGAAAAGCTGCTAACAAAACTCCAGGCAGTCATGAACGACGCGGCCAGACTGATTTTCAGGCTCCCAAGGCGGGCCCACGCCACCCCCCCATTGCCCCAGCTACACTGGCTCTCAGTCAAGCAGAGAATCAGATTCAAGGGGCTACGCATAGCCCACAAAGCCATCCAGGGACAGGCCCAGCAGATATTATGGAACGCCTGGTAAATTATGCGCCAGGGCGGTCCCTCTGGTCTTCGGATGCTGGTTTGGTGGCTTGCCCCCAATTCCTGACTTCTTCGGAAGGGGGCAGAGCCCTCTCCACAATGATCCCTAAACTCTGAAATGAGTGCCGGCTGGCCTCCTTAAGGAACCAACCCTCCTCCCATTTAGGAAAAAATTAAAAACACTCCTTTTCACAGAAGCCTGGGGCACAGCCTAGGCCAAGTCGGGGCGCACACTCTACAGAGGTGCCAAGGTTGGGCTCTCTCTCAAAGGGCTTAGAGATAAGCAGAAGATTATGCGCTATAGAAATCCCAATTAACATTAACCATCATGCAATATTTACAAAGGAACCGCCTAAGTGTATTCTAATGATTAGTGTCATACCCTTTACAGGTTGCTGAGGGCATTCATAGGGTCTTGTAGCCATGAATCATGCTGGATATACCTAAGCGGCAATCAGCACCAAAAGGTCGTGATGATTTGCAGTGGCTCACGGCAGAAAAGCGCATATCGTTTAAGGCACTGTGCATTTTTCATAAAGCCCTCTACTCAGCAAGTCCAGTGGATATTAAAGTCATGTTCCAGTGAAATGTACCAGCCAGAAATCTCTGCTCTGCAGCTCCCAATCAGTTGATCGTTCCCAGAGTACGCAGGAAGAATTGGGGAGGTAGAGCCTTTTTGGTCGTGGAAGCAGGGCTGTGGAACAGTCTGCCCCTCTATCTTACCTCTATAAAACCAAATCTTCCTTTTAGAAAGGCGTTAAAAACTTGGCTCTTCACACTTTGGTAAGACATAGCAGATTCTGGGAACCTTTTATCATCTCTTTCCCGTTTTCAGTTCCTGCCTAGCAGCCTAGTAAGACTACAGCACCTTGACGCCCATGGGCATTTGTTGCACTCAAGAAATTTCCAATCAAATCAGAATTTCCAATCAAATGACTCAGGGCACATGCCATTAAACCCTTTTAGCCTACATATAATTGTGTTCTATAGTTTCAGGTATTTTACAGTGATTGGAGTGATGTCTTTAACAGACATCAAACTAATTGTAAACTTTCATTTCTCTCTTGCTCAAAAATCTTCTGAGCCACACATCCCATCTTGTATTTGATATCTTGAAAATCCCCTTAGAATTCGAATCCACACTGGGCCACCCTTAAGTGCACCTACATACTACAGTACATCTCATTAGGACCTGAAGAAATATGAACACATAGGCTCCCTTTGCTCACCTTCAAAACTAGCTGCATCATCTACATTGTATGCACATTCCCCTTCTGCCAGGGTCCACAAATCCTAGAACTGCCCTGGTCTGCACCTACCTGGCAGTCGTGGACTATGGTCACTATCACCGTATCCTTGTTCACTGCTCCCATTGATGCCATCATTCCGAACTCCATGTCTGCAAATCCTTCACCTTTCCCAATCCTCCATCCTGTATGTTTGATACATAAAATAAGTATGTGAAGTTATAGACTCTGAAGTATGTGGAAAGAGACAAAAGACAATAACTTAAGTTTTTGTTGAAGAGAATAGGAGGACATAACATAAGGGGTTATTTGAAACTTTATTTCTGCAATGATACAGCTACAAGTTTGAGAAAAGCTTCAAGGGACGAAAGTACAGTGCTAACGAGTATGTTGACATGTGTCTGGGACTGTCCATTCTATTAGAATAATTTAAGAAAAACATAGTCTTTTCCACATAAATGACACATTTCTAATTATGTGTTATATGCACAAACAGGTTTATCCTTAACTCGTTTGCTTTTATGCTTAGTGCAGTAACTAAGATTTCACTCTGTTGCAAGGGTTGAGTCTCGCTACAGTCTTACTTCAGAGAGCAACCTGTTTTGTGATTGCAACCTCGCCATAAAAAAACTCTCGAAATGACTTTTGATGATTAAGAAAACGTTCACATACTGACAAATTCTGTACTTCTACAAGAAACATTTGGGCCAAAGCTCAAAAGCATTTTGCAGTCGCAGTCAGCAATTCACAGAATAACAGGGCTGAGTTGCAAAATACAGTTTTCCTACTTACAAAACCACTTTTACAGTTTGGAAAAGTCTTTCCGACTGGTAAAAGGGCTTTTGTGACCCTCTTTGAATCGCAAATAGGAGGAGGCATGAAAGGGGCACTCGTCTCCCATTTATGTTATAGAAAGATTTATACCGCGCACTAATACTCTGGAGTGTCCTGGTGCGTAGGAGAACAGTGGCATGCATGTACAAACATATTAAATCAGCTGTTTAAACAGGAAAGTTTTGGAGAAGTTTTTTGAAGATAGGAGACTCCTGGGTATGTTCGAGGTCAGCTGGAAGAGCATTCCACAACACAGCAGCTTTAACCGCTAAAGACCGATACCCAATCCGCGACCAGCGGAACCTAGGGACCACCAGCCGACGTTAAAACGAGGAACGCAAAGGTCACCTAGGCAGATAGAACGTGAACCTCGTTCTGATATATACAGGGCCAGAACCATGGAGTGCCTTATGAATCATGGTCAGTGCTTTAAAATTTACTCGCCGTGCCACGGGAAGCCAATGAAGGTCCCTGAGCTGCTGCCGGACACTAGAACTCCTCGGGATATTTACGATTCGGAGAGGAATGTATCAAAGTTCTGCGATCAAAAATACACTTGCAAACTATTCATCACATACTGACACCTTTAGGGGTTGGCACCAGATCTCCATTGGACAGCTTCACCTTTGTGAATCATGACGGTGTTCTCGGTGGAAAGCGGCATTTGTCACAGGACCACTACCTGCTGTCCCCAATGTCTTTCCAAAGAGGAAAACTTTTTCTTTTTAAAACCAGCACCGGTCCCCTTAATTTGCATGGGCTGTTTTTAATTTTTTTTTCTTCATGATTTAAAATAAAATGCAAGGACAGAGGCCTGGGGTCCCTTGCAGGCGCTCATTCCTGCATTTAACATGAATCATGGGGGATTGAAAAGAGTAACCTGCCGAATTAATATTCATTAAGTTGTTTCGTGGTGCCCTGCAAATGTACAATTTGTGATTTGACCTATCAGTACATTTATCACACGACAAACCAGCACACGAGGGCCACTGTTACTGTAGTCCACCATATGGTGACATTATGCCTATTCGGCATACCTTAGGACATTCTATCATACTGCTGGGGCACAAAGAAATACTCCATGAAAAATGTGGTGTCATTCACAGGTCCACTGTCAAACTGGTGTGGGGATAGTGGTCAATGTAATTTTGAACCTACTTTGCCAACTTTCTCTGCTTGCTGTGGAGACAAGCAAGCAGTTCTCAGGCAATGGAGACCTTGGCAGCAGTGGATGGGATGGATTCCACCCAGTTTTTCAACTTTGTCTGGTGGTGGATACACTGTCACAAGGGACGAATGTATGACGGTATTCTGCATGCGTTTAGGACACCAATGCACCCCCCTAAAAGCAAGACATTGTTACAACTTGCGTGCTAAACGAATGTGTGCTAATGCTGGCACTGTGTTTGCACAGCGTGATTCAGGCTTCGTCCAAAAGGACGTTTCCCACAAGGGGCATGGCCTTCAAGAAGAATATCCTTGCAAGTAACAAAGTAGTGGTGATTTGTGGTCTTACTGGTGTGGTTTGACTGCCATATGTCTCTGAAATATTCAAAAGAAATTTGTATTGGAAAGGAGCGGACTACTAATGTTTGAAGTATTCACTGATAAAGAGTATGTTTAACACCAAGTACAGGATCCCCAATTGGCAGATGCTTTCAAGCATGGTTTCGATCCTGAAGAAACAAGTACACATACAAAATGCACAATTACTATCTCACCTTTTTCAGAAACAGCCACTGAACCAACAACAACTAGGTCTACGTGGACTTTTGCATCTAGGCCGATTGGCACACTGTAATCTTTGACTCCCTGCAAATATAAAAATAGTACAACACTTGTATGTACCGTTTTTTAAAGATGCACACTGGTATTGTTTTGAAGTGGAGACTTCATGATACAGTATTGGTGAGGTAAGCACAAATTAAAAACGTTTTATTGTATTCTTTGCCTACAAGTTAAGTGGTGCCATGACAGATGATGAAGTAGACATAGCAGTTGATTACTGTTAACCATTGCAAAATGATTTCCCCACCACAGGTTATAGATAACTCTATTTGAAAAATGTGAAGCTCAGAACATAACTATTCTAAACATGTACTTTTTTAAAATTATTTCTCATACAAAGAGTATATTCGAATCTCTGTTGGACTTTTATAATGTATAAGAAGCATTACAATATGGGGTGATGACTATAACATTCCTCTAAAGCACATTTATTTTCAGTGTCATGAATTAATTAAAATTCACTGACAGGTGACACACTCACCTGAGACGTAGAACAAATTCTCAGTATGTCTTTAGTCGCACCTGGGGGTGGAATTATTTTGTTAAAGAGGCCAGTTCTGAGACGTGGCGTTGGGACCAATAGTGTTTTTCTTGCCTAATTAAAAAAAAAAAAAAAAGAGAACCACATTTGAAATAAGTAGATTCATTTTATTTTGGAGAAGAAGAGAAAACAAAAAAGTACCAGTGTGAGAATGTGTGTATTTAACAAATTATTGTATTGTGCCAATTAATTTATAACTTGTTAAATAAAATTAAAGCGAAAGGATCACAAATAAGACAACAACAATTAGCTCATTTAAAGTTAAAGTAGACAACAATATCTTGAATTTCTGCAGACCTGGGTCCGTTTAGGGGCATTGTTAATGTTTCTTGTTGTCGTTGTCATCTCATGTCTCCTAGCATAACCAGTGTTTACGCCTACCTATGCATGTCTTCCCATCTCTTTATCTTTGGATTCCTGTGTCTCCCAGTGTCTTGCTTTGTTTATTTATCGCATGCCTGTTTTCTACAGTGTGTCTTAGTGGTTCCTGAGGTACGTTCAAACGGTGTTTCCTTGAATTATTATAAGAAAGTGTTTCTTTTTGTCGTATATCCCTCTTGTGTGACCCCAAAGTTTCTCTAGCCTTCATCCTTTCTAGACTTCTTTCTTTCTATGCCAGGACTGGAGGCGACCCAGTCTCTATCAACTTTACCAAGCTCAAAAGCAGAAGAAACAGCCAGAATACAGAAAAAACTACATTACCCAGAAGCATATCAGACACTCCACAGAGCCACCTATCACGGGCCATCACACTCTGTATTTTGCTCTACTTCCCATAAAACATCCTCCTTATTCGGGTTTGGAGGCCAGGAAGTTGGAGATATCTTTCCTCTGCTCTGTGGGCATTTCTTTTGGGTACTCCACCTTTTCTGCTGACTATTGCTTTGGTTATTTATGGAAATGCTTATCCTAACATTTAACTAGCAGGTCAGGACTTGTTGCTGCGTACTGAGGGGTGTTTTTCCACAGTGTTGCATCAGCGGTGCAGCGTGGCTGGTTTCTCCTTGGCAAAAAGGACGGCTGATTGCCAGTGTGCTCCAAAGAGCCTTGTTGGCCACTGCGATGCACACGTCTGACACCAACAGAACTGCCCTGGAGAGGTGGAGTAGGAGCAGTATGGTCACCCTCGGTTTCCAGCACAGAAGAGCTTTGCAGTCGGTGCACAGATGCTTTTTTGTCACTCTTCGTATGAGGCCTCAGTACTCAGGGTAGCCTCCCTGAATGCAGCTGGTTCAGACATGAGTGCACAGAGAGCACATAGTAGCCGCCTGAGAGAGCCCAACCCTTAAGATAAGTATGGTGCAGGAGGGACCAACCCTTAAGATAAGTACAGTGTGATGTGGTGTAATAAATTTAAATATCCTCTCACAGGCTACTCGTGAGGACCCGCCGACTCCACTCCTTCCCAAGACGATGACCTACGGGGTGACATGGACTCACACAGGTCTGGCGTCTTCGATGACGAGCCTGACACAAGTAGTCCATGGCACCCATCTTCTTTGGCTAAGTGCCCTTGAGTTCTAAACTAGGCTTCGGTATCCAAGTTTGTCCAGAGGGGTTGGAACCAAAAGATTGTACAATCCAGGTCCTCAAAGTAGTCCCCCTCTGATACGGCCACCCAGCTCGTGGAGGGTACGATTAGGAAGCCTCTCCATAAGTAAGTCAGGGGCCTCTTGTGGGGAGAACTAGACAGCAAGATGGCAACTTTCCTCTCTAAGTTTGTGAAGAACCCCAACAATGGAATTGAGAGGTTGTGGAGAGTCTTTTAAGATAAGTTTCTTGGCATTGCTCGGGTCCTCACTAAGATCTTAGATATAGCAAAGAAAGCCAAGGACTCCAGGAGTCTTTTCTCTTGTCATCTTGGGCACAGCGGGCAGTTTGCTTCCATGGCAAGACCAACTGTACCCTGTGCATGGATCGTAAATGCTCTCGGCTCGTAACTGTGGAATCAAAGTTGGGGGAGCTGGCCATCTCAGTAGCAGACACAGTCGCGGATAGTGGGATGCCTTTTCTGAGTGAGCAAGATTGCCATAGCATTTACTTTCCTGGATAAAGCCCAATCCTCGATGAGGAAGATTTAAGGGCCCAATAATTTTGAGACTCAAAGGTACAGACATAATTTATCTCAAAATTCTGCATTTCTAGCCACTTGAACCCACTCATGCTAGAAGGCTTACAAACACACGAGGTTGTAGCAAAAAAGACCATGGGATGTGGGGTTACTTTTAAAAGTACTCAAATAAAGGTAACAACTTTTGCTAACCCCACACCAAACTACATCAAACTATAAATAATGTTAATTTCTTGAGGTGTACAACTCCCATACCTCATAATGAGGGGAAACAGTCTGAAAGATTAGCTATAACAGTGCATATCAAGGACCTCAACTATGATAGCACCTAAATTCATCACTAGAGAAACAGTGTTTAATGTGCCATTGGCAAATGAGGATGAAACACATCAAGAGTTAGTAAGTGGGCTGAGAGGTAAATACAGAAGGAAAGAAGGCCACTGCTTGGTTAGGGCAGCGAGAAGCTGATGAGTTAATATAGGCTTCCAAACAGTCAATGGTAAGTATTGTCAATAGGGTCTTCTGGGATATCAATGCAAGATCTCTCTCAGACTTCCTCTCGTGAATATCTTTATCTAGGGCATGTAACAGTCACACATAGACTTATTTTTGCAGTTAAAAGATTACTGGAAATTAAAAGACACAAAAGTCTACCTAGAGGTCAAATATGATCATCTACCTGCACATTCATTACCAATACCTTGACCACTAAACAGTGGCAGCGTATGGAACTAAGCAGACATGTGTAACATTGCAATAGCGAGAGATGAATGACTGTCAGAGGCTGGCCAGAGTGAATTAGTTATCATCTGCCTAACAGACTGCAGTTTAAGGTAAATGAGTGGTGAGCACGTACAACTTTGGGGTATAATTAATTGTACTGTTTTAGTGATTTGTGAAGTAGAGCACACACAATTTTTTTTTTTTTTAAGTTGGCAATTTTTGCAAAGTTTTATGAACTGTTCTTGAAAATAAACAACTCATTGCCAAGAGGAAGGGCAAACTGAAAAGAGCAGCATACCCCCAAGGCAGAGGCTGCAGTACACACAGGGATCAGACAAACAATCCTTATGCGGCTTCATTCATTCAGTTTCCTAATGTGCATTGGCATACCAATACAAGAAGAACTGAATGCATGTCTAAAATCGATCACTTTTAAAACTAAAACAATCTCAATAATTAGGCACCATAGATAAAGTACTAGGCCATCGACCCAGTTGTATTAGCCTTGGCATAAGTTGATGACGTCAAGAAAGGTATAGGAGACCAGCGAGAAATACAAGGGGTGGGAGTTCATGTAACTAAAGTTTTGGCAAAAATTCCAGCAACGTCGACTATGTGCTGGGTTTCAAACAAACTAAGGACATTAGTGGGTAGGCACTTAAGAATTTGTAGTGTCAACAAAAACATAGAAGCACAAATTTTAAACAACCAATGTTTTTTACCAGTTCACTCCTAAGTAGGATTGGAATACGCGCTTGTGGTATAAGGTTATTCACAGTACCTCCAGTGCTGCTAGCCGCACTCCTTCGAGAGGCTTGTCAGGGTCCACTTTAACCTCACTGGTTCTGTTGAACACTTCAAGATCTTTAATACCAGCACAAGCATGGCGTGAACCCTGCATTAAAAGAATGAGTACAGGATCACTTACTTCTAGTGTAAGAAAGCGGGCATTCTTCTGAGGCGTGTCAGGGTTAATTTTGATTACTTCAGCTTGTCTAAACTCTTGCAAAGTTGGTAGCTTTTCTGAAGCATGAGCAGCACCCTGTTATCACAAAATATTGATATAATGATTCTTCATTCTTCCAACATTTAGAAAGTAAGATCAACAAATACATACATAATTCTTAAATTCCTATTAAATTCTTATGTACTGCACTGAAATGAGGCCTTCTCTCTAAAGTACACAGCTAGCCTCTCCCACCAATACCATATTCAGCAATATATCACTTTTCTAATGACACTTGGTACTGCAGAAGCTGTTGCTTTGTTTCGCCTTTAATAATAGGTCGCTAAGTTCCGATTTACAAGTACTCCGAAGGTAAAAAACAAAACAAATATTCTCCTTTAGTATTTCGACCTGTGATCTGCAGATGGCACACAGATCTCTACAGTGTGCG
Organism: Lissotriton vulgaris; assembly: GCF_964263255.1. Lineage (NCBI taxonomy): Eukaryota > Metazoa > Chordata > Amphibia > Caudata > Salamandridae > Lissotriton > Lissotriton vulgaris. The sequence continues at coordinate 136,238 of NW_028253907.1, read as the reverse complement.
CATAAGCCCCTTTGCTGTCTGTGCACTTAGATAAGGGATTCCACACAAAAATTCAGCTCAGGTGATGGTAATGTTATAATGCAAAATCTCAAAATATAATTTATGCCAAAATAAAAAGTCAATGCTCCAATGCATTTCGGGCGCATTTCCCACATGAGTTCATAAACAGCATCGCTGATGACGTCACCTAAAAGCTTAACAATGACACGACTAATAACATGTTATGTTATATGTTATGTTATATGCAGTTTTGTAGCGCGCTCAATTACTACCAGAATATCCTGGCGCAGATAAATGCAAAGGGCCATAACAAAAGAAAAGAACAGCCTAAAAAGCAAGTTTGAACAGATAAGTTTTCAGAGCTTTTTTAAAGAGAGCAAAATTCGAATTAGACCGAAGAGTCAAAGGAAGAGAATTCCAAGCAATCGCTGCTTTAACCGCAATTGACTGGCCCCCCAGCCGTGAGCGCCGGAATCGTGGGATCAGCAGCAAATGTTGGGAGGCAGAACGCAGAAAACTCAAAACCTTCCTATTCCCCAGAAATTAGCTTGCAGTAGGAATGTAGAACGGACTAGCCCAGGGTCACTGTTGCCAAGAGCGCTGGGATGCCAACGGGTAGCCATGCGCTATATAAGTGATTTTACAATTACAATTACAATTACAAAGGCCGATTAGGAAGAAAACAGGTAAACCGTTTCATCAGATAAGTAGGACCTTGGCCATGAATGGCTTTGTGAGCAAAGGTGAGCTTTTTAAAGATGATTCGCTGCGTCACTGGAAGCCAATGCAGGTTCCGCAGGTGGCCCCGGACACTCGTTCGCCTGGAGATGTTACATAAAAGTCTGGCTGTTGCATTTTGAATTTTCTGAAGGCGCCCAACCAGGTAGGCCGGGGAACCACTCAGCAGCGCATTGGCATAGTCGAGACGTGAGAGAATCAATGCTCTGGCCACTGTCTCTTTCGCTGCATTAGGGAGATAGGGAAAGAACTTCCGCAGAGCTTTGAGGGTTCCAAAGCACCCACCGGACAGTTTCTTGATATGGGCCTCAAATAACAGATCTTCCCCAAACCAGACACCTAGATTCTTGGCTGGGATGTTAACAGAACACGGCACTAGAAAGCCGGCCGGCTATAGCGCTTCTCTGAATCGAGGAGGAAACTGACCATAAAGAAGAATTTCCGTTTTATCCTTGTTGCACTTCAACTGGGCAGATGGATGCCAGCCAGTTGAAGACCGAGGACAAACAGGACCGAATCAAACCTGTGTCCAGAACTGCGCCAGGACACGTAAACAACAACTGTGTGTCGTCCGCATACGCTATTATTTTGGCCCCTAGTTGTTCAGCCAGCGTAATCAGGGGGGTCAGATACAAGTTGAATAGCAACAGGCTCAGCGTTGATCCCTGAGGGACCCCCGTCGAAAGAGGTTTGGCTATAGATGACAAGCATTTGCAATGCAATAGGTCTCGCAGCATTAAAGTTTGAGTTATTGGCATTGTGTATGACAATGCCAATAGCTATAACTTTTGCAAATGTGACACCTATAGCATTTGTAATGCAATATGAGTTGTATTTACATGACTTAGATGTATTGATATTACAAATCACAATGGCTTTTCGTTTTTTTAATACTTAAATAAAAGTTATTGTAATTGAGTTGGTGGAAGGGTGAAGTGGGTCGTGTCCCCGAGTGATGTGGTGGTGTCCCGAGTGATGTGGTGGTGTCCCCGAGTGATGCCCCCGAGTGATGTGGTGGTGTCCCCGAGTGACGAGTGGTGCCCCCGAGTGATGTGGTGGTGACCCAGAGTGGTGTGGTGGTGTCCCCGAATGAAGTGGTGGTGTCCCCGAGTGAAGTGGTGGTGTCCCCGAGTGAAGTGGTGCTGTCCCCGAGTGATGTGGTGGTGTCCCCGAGTGATGTGGTGGTGTCCCCGAGTGATGTGGTGGTGTGCCTGAGTGATGTGGTGGTGCCCCCTGAGTGATGTGGTGGTGCCCCCAGAGTGATGTGGGCGCCCCTGAGTGATGTGGTGGATGGCAGTGGTGGTGTCTGTGTGTGCATGGCAGTGGTGGTGTCTGTGTGTGCATGGCAGTGGTGGTGTCTGTGTGTGCATGGCAGTGGTGGTGTCCGTGTGTGCATGGCAGTGGTGGTGTCTGTGTATGGCTATGGTGGTGTCCGTGTGTGCATGGCAGTGGTGGGGTCTGTGTGTGCATGGCAGTGGTGGTGTCCAAATGGACTTCAAGGTGCACTTTTCCGAACTGAGGTTTTTTTAATCGAAGACTGTGATTTGTGATTGTTGAGACTGCGTGGTTCTGAATGAGACGCCGACAATAGTATATCTTCTTTAGCTTGGATCTTGTGAATAGTGCCCATTCAGAGATTGTATTTTTATCAAAAGAAGGTATTTACAGCCCTACACCAAAATCATTGTTATTACTCTTGCTGGATGAGCATTGAGCTGTTGACGGTCTGGGGTGAAAAGGTAATTAGTCTTTGCATTCTGCCCCAACAACAAGGAACTTCGGGTAATAGTTTGGGTACAGCGAGTGGTAGGCCCCCAAGATGGAGGAGCCAGGGAACCCACTCCCTGCAAAAAACTAAAGCAACCAAGATGCTTTCACAGCCTGATGGCCAATGGGATTTAATTAATGCTGCATGTCCCTATCACATACACTTTCACTGGGTTCGTGTTTTGCCAAAAACTGGTATTTGACTTTCAGCAGAAGGACGGAGATCTGGGAATCCCACACCTAGAGAGATACTACCAAGCTGTCCAGCTGCGTTAAATGATTGAATGGTACAGGCTCACTTCTGGGAAACCTTAGTGTTTCATTGACTGAGTAGTCACAGGAACCCATATCTGGAAGGTGCCCTGGGTACTTAAAAAAACATCGACATGCTGTGGTATATATCTCGCCAATTCTTAAGGCTACGGTGGGAATATGGAACACGGTGCAGGAGTCCCGACACCTCTCCACTCACACATCCCCTTTCACCTCTTTTATAGGCCACCCGGACTTCCCACCGGCTAAAGACGGCGATTGCTACATTAAGTGTCCGGAAGCTAATTGTAAGAAAATTGGAGACTTCTTTGATGCCGAAGGGGTGATGGACTGGTTATAGTTTCCGTAGTGAGGCTTATTGGCAATATATTGCCCGAAAATTCAACAGTTTTGAGAGGCCATGTTGTCTGACATAAACAACACCTATGACACAGATTAGGATCCCAAGCTATATACTATAAGATTCTGAATGCCTTAATCTATCCTCTCAAACCTTCCGAGGGAGAGCCAGCCATCTGGGGCCGCCAAGCAGGTTCTGCTTTCCAGATGGGGAGCTGAGAGTGTCCCGACTTGACTGGATTGGCTGCACAAGATGTGGGAGGGGCTAGGTATGGAAAAGAGAGTATTACAAATACACTACTGTGCTTTGACAAAACATGGGGTTCTACTATCGAATTCTTAATGGTGGCATTTAATGAACTAACCTGCCCAAGGAATCTGGGAGCTCTCTGACCTACTGGATCAGCCCAAGTGACTGCGTGATGCAATCTCCTGTGAGGTGCGTGGCATCTATGTGTGACACTCCATTATCTGGTGCGATTACTTCTCTAAACTGCTTAAGGTTTCTCCTTAATTTCCTCTCCTTATATCCTTCTTAGCAGGGCTTTAAGTGGGCCGGGTCTCAAGGGGTCTGAGCACCGGCAGTTTTTTTAAGGGGGGCTCGAAACGGGTCTCTATCGGGCTCTGTTTTGAGCCCTGGCACAGGCGGTTCCTTTTTTTTCAAAGCATGTCACTGCAGTCCGGAAAAAAGCGCCAGGGCACAAAACATAGCCGATAGAGACCTGTTTCGAGACAGCAGGCACATCGATGTGCACTGCTCACACTGCTCACTTCTCACTAGAAGAATTTATGGCATGACGTCATGGCAGCTAAGCGTTGTGGGGGAAGGGAAATCCATTAAAGAGTCATTTTCCTTCTGGATTTCCCTTTCCTTTCTGAAACGCAAGAGCAGCAACATTGTGGTAAGGTCACCAGGGCTTTAATTGGAAGCTTTTTTAATATTATATGTAACAAGGCAAGCATTAGTTGCAGCTTATGTATTTTATGCAACTAATAACCATTGACAAAGCCAATAGTCCTTACTTGTAGGTATGATGTTACTTGTATCACATATCTGGATGCAATGACAGAAACAGCAAAATGCAAGTCGGGCTGCACACTATGCTAAACACAGATTTTTAGCGTAAGATGTGTAAAGCCACGTCCCTAATTACACTGGCCACACCCCTTGGAGAGACCCCCCAGTTTTTTCATCCCACTTAAAGCCCTGTTGTCTCTTAACCTCATTCAGCCAAACCCCAACAAACAGCAGACATAAATGATTGATACCCTCTGAGGTTTGCAGATTCTTGATGGCCTACCTCATAACGAATGCATCACGAAGCTATAAATAAGCTAGTTGAACTGTACAAATAGGAATAACATGACATTCATGTAAGGTTTCCCTCCAAGCGGGAATTCCATGAAGAGGATGTGAACGCAATTCTTTGAGCGAAAATGTGGAAATAGCTGGAGCAGTTTGAATGGCAGTACTAGTAGGACAGAAACTATTAAAAGGTAAACTTTCCAATAGTAGAAACTTCTATAAAATGCATGTTTCCATAATGAGGGCCTTATTTTGAATTGTCTAGTGGGGCATACAGGGAAGTTGGTGGAGGGGGTGATACTGCTCTGGACAACAAATGGTCTGGTGCTTCAGACCCCCAAATTACCTTGTCCAGAAACATTGAACTCCGTTTCACAAAGAGCAGTTCAGTGGTCTGTAACCCGTGGCTGGAGAGTGACTGTGAGCAAAGGCATAAGGACCCAGTTCCTCGGGCCTAGGGATATGGACAAAACTCCCCGACCCTGGCATGGCTGTAGAGCCCGGAACAACACCAGCTGGCACCCATCACCTGCTGAAAACAGATGCCAATGACACCAGTAAACCCCCCCACCAACAGTATGGAGGGGCACTTTTAGGAAAAGGTCGGTAATTCTGGGTCTGCTGGGTTATTCCCCATTCCGTGGACGTTAACTCGCGGTGGGGTAAGGCTGGGATTGATTCTGCTCCTGTTACCTCCTTGCTGACAGAGAACACGCTACGAGGCTGAAGAGGAATGTTAAAGCTGCATACATATCTCTTTGCGTCTCGTTAACTCCAGAGCCCTTTCACGTGACTATTCTCAGTCCCTCGTTCAGTTCCTTTCCCCTGTTGACGTTCAAGAAAACGGCGTGGGGTGATGGGATTCTTAAAGGCCTCCATCGTTGCCCTCGCCGGTTGCCCAAGCGCAGTGATGGTTCTATAATATTAGAGTTGATAGCTTAAACGTGCTTTGTCCTGGCCTGTGAGCCCTAGCAAGGGTTGTGAAGCAAAAAATACTTATTGCAGCGTCTAACCGTCTTTCTATCATATTGGGGATCATTATTGACAATTATTTAAAATCATAATAGAAGCGAAACATGATAAAACATTAAATGCGTCGAAAACAGAGTGGCTTAAAACACTATTAATGCAATCTTCGCTACACACTCTACACATTCAATCTCTCCTGTAAGACATTCGAGATTAGCGAGTAATTCAATGCTTATCCACATTGCATGTAGATGTTTTTATGTTTTAGAAAAAAAATATGTAACCTTGGATTTCAGGTTTCTGCGCAATGCAGGTACAATTCCAAATTGGAGAGGCTCGCGCTTCAATTAAATCGTCGTATTCCGGCCGCCCCGGAAGTCAGGCACGGTTGCCTGTGACGGGGGCGGGGCCACGTCCAGACCGGAAGAGGAGGCAGGCGGAGTCAATGCGTCTCGCGGCCCGGGGCTCCTGTGAGCGGTGTGGAGCCCCGGGGCCGCGCTAGCAGGAGGTTGGGCGCCGCGTGCTGAGAGAAGAGTCCCCGACATTGGCCAGGTAAGTTCCAAAAGGCTGGGGGGGCTTGGTGCACTTGTGTGTGTGTGTGTGTGCGTGTATGCTTGTGTGTGTGTGTGTATGTATGTGTGCGACGGTGACGGCGGGGGAGGGGGGCCTCGGTGCACTTGTGTGTGTGTGTGCGCGCGCGCGTGTGTATGTGTCGGGGGGGGTGTCTCTGTATGTATGTATGTGCGTGCGTGCATGGGCGCTTGTGTGTGTGTATGCGCATGCGTGTGTGGTGCTTGAGCTTCCCAGGAGACAGCGCCTGGCCACAGCGCGCGTTCCAGTTTCAAATCAGCTCCAAGGCGATGCGCGCGGCCGGGACTGTCTCCTGGGAAGCACAGTCGCTAACAATAGATCTCTAGCGAGACACAGCGCTGACGCGCTGTGTTTTCGCTACGAGACCTAAAAAAGGGGGTAGCCAGACCTGCTGAGTCCGAGATGAAAGGAAGGAGCCAAGCCAATCAAGAGACAAGCCAGTGACTCCAATGTCAGCCAGGCGAGACAGTAGGAGCTGATGGGGTACCGTGTGAAACGCGGCAGAGAGTTCCAATAAAATTAGAGCCGCTCTGCCGCCATTGTCCAAACAGTCCCTGATAGCCTCGGCAACTTCAACCAAAGCTGATTCCGTGCTATGCGCGGCCCGGAATCCAGATTGGGCAAGATGTAGAGCCGAGGATGTTTCCACAAAAGCATTTAGTTGTCGAAAAGCCATTTTTTCGCAGACCTTTGCCATAGCAGGAAGCAATGAAATCGGCCGGTAACTGGCTGGCAGCGATGGATCTAACCCGGCCTTTTTAAGCAGAGGCAAGAGCTTAGCCTGCTTCCAGTCGACCGGAACAGTAGCCGAACTGAAAGAAAGGCTGATAATTTGAGTGATCTCCTGACCAACCACCTCGGCGACACCACCAAGAACCCGTGCAGGGCATGGGTCAGTGGGGGATCCAGATTTCAGGGATTTTACCACCGCTAAGGTATCGTCTACAGACGGCGAAATAAACTCCTCAAAAATAAAGGAGGAGGACTCAGATGCTGAAGAGGAGAGCACAGTGGCTACAGGACTCATACTGTGACTGATAGTCCGAAGGCTAGCTTGAATCCCCGCTATGTTTAGCTTGAAAAACGAGGATAAACCCTCACACCAGGCTGCTGATGGTGGCACAGTGAGTTGCTCGGCACTGGGGGAGAGAAAGCTATTAACAATAGAAAAAATTTCCCGACTGTTATTATTGGCCTTCTCAATCCTATTAGCAAAGTAATCACTCTTCGCTGTTCTGATACAGGCATAATAATTCCTCTGAGCAGCCCACAGAGCCTCCTTAGCAGTAGGGCAGTACGAAAGACGCCAGAGCCTTTCCAATTTCTTACAAGCGAGTTTGAGCTCTCGCAGGGAAGATGAATACCAAGGTTTGGAAGGGGTTGAGCGGAATCTAGGTCTAGCATTCCCATTGGAGGAAGAAACCACTCCAGCCGAAATCCAGGAGTTAAAAGTCTGTACCGCCGTAGTCAGCTCATTTCCCAGCACAGACCGACTATTGCTAAGGGTGGCAGATAAGGTATGCAAATTGATCTTCTGGGGGCACATAGACATCTTAACAGTGGAGGCTATTTTATCGGCGTACCACGCAAATCTGATCAGCCGGTGGTCGGACCACGTGAGCGCTTCAGGAGCCTCAACATAAAGAGGAAAATTCGAGCAGATCACATCAAGTGTATGGCCACCAGACTGCGTTGGAAGAGTAACCCATTGTGTGAGTTGAGCCAGACTGAGAGACTCATACAGGATTTTACAGTCCGGCAGCTCAGCCACCTCTGCGTGAATATTAAAATCTCCCAGAAGGAGGAATCGAGGAAACCTCAGGGCACGGGGTAAAATGGCCTCAGACAGAGCCTTAAGAAAGGGACCAGAGGGCCCGGGGGTCGGTAAATCAGTGTGCCGCCTAGGATAAAATGGGGTGAGAGGTAAGGGAGAAAGTCAGAACTTCCTCATCTCCTACCTCGTCAGGAGGATCTACATGTAGGACCACAGGACTCTTTAAAGACAATTGCCAGTCGTCCCCCTCTTCCCCGTGTCTGATCCTTTCTGCTGATTTTAAAACCTCTAGGGATAGCAAGTTCGATATCAGGGGCACTGGCGGTATTTAGCCACATTTCTGTTACAAACAGAATATTCAAAGAGCCATCAGCAAGCAATTCAAAAATGTTGGCTGCATGTTTGCTCATAGATCGAGCATTAATTAAAGCCGCCGCAATTGATTGCGAATAGTTCGTGTGGTGAGTGGGCGGAATCCCCACACGAACTTACGAACTTGATAGATCAATGGAACTAGGAGTGTAGTCGAAGCACAGATATCTGGCAGTCATTTACACGGCTCCCTGCTCTCAACTCTGTTATCCTGTGGTTCTTCAACTCTTTGGTATCAAGGTGTCCTCTACATGATCATGAGGCCCCAAAGTATTCTGTACAACGTCTCGATATCCATGCCCCAGGAACAAACTCTTTCTACTTTTATGCCCCTTTATGCCAATGCCACTCTGGCCTGGTAGCAATGAGACCTCCATATGCAACTCTAAGGGACGCTGGCAGCATTGTGACTCCTATGTGTTCATCAAACATGTTGTTGACAAATGTACTCATCGTTCATTGCTTTTGTTTATATCCTTCACCAATGCTGGTGGTACTAATGTGCATTGCCCCATTTGTTAACATGTATACCCCATAAGAACACATCCATCACCCATAGGCTCCAGAGTCACTCCTTAAATTGAGTGGCCATTACCATGTGTGCCTGCAAAGTTCTGCTACCTATTTGGTCTCCACATGCAATTTCAACTCAGGACTAAATGCACTCTAAGAAGCAATTTTGGTCAGTTTGATTGCTTTGTTTTTCCAAATTTCTTTAGGATGAAACACTGTTCACAGATTACCCTCCTCAAATAGGTCCATCTTGGAGTTGACTCAGGAGAGCTGAAGCAAGAAACTACTAGACTGACAAACTAGGGTGTCAGTGGCAAAGACTAGGCAGTTACAACTGGTGAACTAGGAAAGTCATCATAAACATATGTTACAGAACTGCACTTAATAATACTGACTTTTGTAAAGCGCAAACAGCTACCTCGCGAGGAGGTGTCCCGGCGCTGAAAAGAAACCGCAGCAACAGAGAGGAATGCAGGGAGAGGTACTAGGCTTTCTGCGCAAAGAGCCAGGTCTTTAGGAGTTTCCTAAAGATGGCTTCTGACGAGGCAGATTGGATGGCAGAGGGGAGGGAGTTCCATAGCTTCGCAGTGCCTACCGAGAAAGATCTACCTCCGAGTCTCGTCCTTTTCGCTCGTGGTACAGCCAGTAGGATCTGCGAGTTCGAGCGCAGGTGTCTCTCTTGATGGTAGCGGGGGAGTCGGAGTTTAAGATAATTGGGACAGTTCCCTTTTTGTGCTCTGTATGCTAGGGTTAGTGCTTTGAATTTTACTCTGCTCGCCACTGGGAGCCAGTGCAGCTCGTGAAGATGCGGAGAGATATGATTGAGTAGCTATGGACGAGCCTTCATTGAAATGAAATCGCATTTGTAAGGCCTTTATAACTTTGCACCGCCCTCCACTGCGCACTTTGCACCATAATTTGGGAAAACAGCGGTCATAACTCAAACCTATAGTATGCCACATTTGGTTTGCATTGCACAAATGGAACACAGGTTATCAGGGAGATTGTAAAACATCTGCGTTCAGCAAATAACCCGTTTTACACATAAAAATGCTTTTGTGAATATAAATTATTTTTCAGAGGTTGAAAAACAGCCTTCCTTCACCCTCTGAAAAGTGAGGGTGAAGGAGTGACCAGAAGAGGACTGCTGTGTTAATGCAGAAACATCGAAGGTGGGGAAAGTAGAGCATCATTGCTGTTAGTCTATGGTTTCAACTTTTCAAACAGGTGTACTAGCTTGCACAGCCCAGCTAGTAAACTCTACAGGTCTGGAAACAGGTCCAATCTGATCAGCTACATTTAAGTTAATGTTGAAGCTTGGCCACCGGTCTAGACAGAGGTGGTCTTGCGTTTAGAAAGCTCCAGTGACCCATAGTAACAGCACTAATATCTAAAACAGACCTTATCATGCTTCAAAAGAGACTTCCAATTTGATCATATACAATTTTTTTTGCTCACACAGAAGTGTAGTTAAATGGAGAACTGCAATAGACTGGACCCCTTGTTGATGGAAAAACGAACCAAAGATCTCAATATTACACTTTCAGCTAGGAAAGGGGATGAAGGAATCGCCCTGAGCCTTTTTGAGCAGATGACTACCAATGAATCCATTTATTGGACCATGTCTAAAACCCCTTAGGTATGTAAAGCCTATAATAAGTGAGGGGTTGCTAGATGCAGAATACCAGAAAAACAAGTGCAAGATATCTCCTGCTCTTATGGTACATCATCATAGCGCCAATAGTGAAATCATTTTCATTGATTGGATAGAAACCTAGAAAACAAACTTGAAGCCCAACAGAGCCTGTGGGACAAATTAAATTGGCCGCTCCTTTAAACAAGCATTTACAATGCAATGGTTTCGCCTTTTGAAAAGTTTTTAGCTATTGGCATTGTAAATGACAACATTTGTATTTATGTGTTGGTTTTGAAAACAGATCAATAAATGGCATTGTCATTTACAATGCCAATAGTTTAATCTCTGGCAAATGCCACACAGACCCACACAGACCCACACACCCACACACAGACCCACACACACCAACAGAGCCCCCCCACACACACACAGAGCCACACACACAGAGCCACACACACACACCCACACACACACAGACCCACACACACACAGAGCCACACACACACACACACAGAGCCACACACACAGACCCACACACACAGACCCACACACACACAGACCCACACACACAGAGAGAGCCACACACAGAGCCACACACACACACACCCAGAGCCACACACACACACACCCAGAGCCACCACACACACCCAGAGCCACACACACCCACCCTGTCAATTAATTTGTATAGTTTCACGGTGGTGGTGAATTATGAGTTTTATAGTCAAGTAGGGATGGAACATTTGGTAGGAAATGAATTTTGTCAAACTCTTGGAAAGAGGTGGGAAGTTGGGGATGCTTCAAAAACCAAATATCTAACACACGGTAGAATACAGCAAAGCGAAAGTGATTTAACAAGCGTGGAATGAAGATGGAGGAGGAATATGTATCGTGGAGAATGAAAAATAAAACATCTCCAGTAACCTGCATGTCATAGGTTTAAATGGTGGCCAACTCAGCCTTCCATTCTTCAGGGGTAGTTCAATCGAGTACCATTAGATTGGACAACAACACCTATTTTTTACAGAGCTTAAAAATGGCAGAGTTGCAACATGAAGAGCTATAAAAAGGTATTATGTAATTACTATTATTAAAGGATTACCCACTTACAACACAGATCACATAGCAACACTTAATCAGTGTTCAAACACTGCAGCACAATGGGTGCGAGTGTGTAAATGACTAAAGATCCTCTGATTGTAACACAATGTATATACACCATTTGAAACAGTAAATATTACAAATAGCATTTCTAGGTATTCCAAACAATTTGCAAATAAATTAAATCTTTTTTACTATCACATACTTTTTCAAGTCTAAAAAACTGTTATAATGGTACTTTTAGAAAGCCAAACACCCCACTCAAAATAAGAAATTCCAATATGCACAAATTATTTCCACCACCATCTATAAAACTTTAATTTTGTGTTTTTTACACGTAAAACGGCCTCACAAAAAGGCATAATAGGGACAAAGTGAGCTGAAAACCTTCTTTTCTAATACCAGTTATCACAAACTACACAACACATTTCTTTCTTGCATCAACAAGACTAGAATCGTTTTGGAAATAAAAAAATACTGTTCAAACCATCAATATTTTATGAGAACATTTTGTACAGTGCCAAACGGGAGACAGAGATAGAAAGAAGCCAACACAGAAATCTGATGCCAGAAAAGTACAGCCGGAGGGGGTGGAGGTCATTACCCTAGCCTCTCTGAAGTTAGATGCACTGTTGTCAGTGTCAATGCTGCTGAGACATCCTCTCTCCCATCCTCGCCCCTCTTAAAGTAGCTTATCATCTTCGCTAACCCAGAGCATCTTTTGCAGCACCCAGTCTCAGCTGCCCTCCCTTTCCATGGACACCAGTACTCATGTGGTCTGCTTTAAACAGTAGTTAATTGAAAATGTTTTTAGCATGATCAACATTGTGTATTTATTATTATCGTGGTGAAACAAAAAGAATTAATGAATTGTGTAGGGAAGAGCCTGTGTCTATTTTGGTGCCCGAGTTGTGTGTTAATGATAGAAGTGATACTGGGATCCAAACAGAGTTCGGTTGGTAGGGCTGTGGGGAGCATCTGTACTGGAGAGGAAAAGAGGAGCCGAGCTTCTCATTTGCAATTCTTACCGAGTATCTGAAAGTGCAAGATGGGGGCAACACAGATTCGGAGATGAAATGTAACTTGCATACTGCCAAACTCTCCTTGGCATGTGCTGGGGAAACACGGCTGGGCAGGCGAGCACATTTTACACCGCGAGCCAGCAAATCGCAGAGTCAGAGGCGAACAGTGTGAACGGACAGTGTAGATAGAGACTACGAGAGAGGCAGAAAGAGTCTAGAGGAAAGAGATCGCAAAAGAGAAAGTGGAAGGCACAGCAAAGGGAAGAGTGAGGGAGTGCCAGTGTGAACGAGTGTGTGTGTATGTTTGTGTGAAAGAGAGAGAAATAAGCAATGGCGTGACATATCGAGAGAGAGGAACAAAGAAAGAATAACCATGGGAAATAGTGAGAGAGGGGGAGAAACAAACAAAGAGTGCGTGTTAGTGTGTCTTTATGATTGTCTGAGCGGGAGTGTGCGTGAAAGAGACAGAAAGAGAAGTGCGTGAATGAGTGCTTCAGGGGACGTGTGTAAGAAAGAGTGTCGGGCAGCTTGCTTGCAAAGGTTGCCGACAAACAGCTCCTGGAAGGCTTTGTTCCGAAGTACTTAAGACAAGCACCGGTATATCTCAGCACAAACGTGGATTAAAAACGTGGTAATGCCAATGGCCATATGGCAGCCCTCAGTCCATCGCCAATCAGCCTTTTCAATGGTAGGTAAAAGCACGCAGGGGATATACCCAAGCTTCAGGTCAACTGTGAGGCTGTCAGGGAGGGGGGATGGGCTCACGGACAGCGGGAGGGGGGGGACGGGCACACAGACATGGGGTGGGGGGGCGGGGACGGGCACACAGACATGGGGTGGGGGGGCGGGGACAGGCACACAGACAGCGGGAGGTGGGGCGGCGGGAACGGGCTCACGGACAGCGGGAGTGGAGGCGGGAACGGGATTAAAAAAAGTATTAAAATATGCCGCTTACCTGCTAGCAACTCTTGGAATGTGAAATCGCGCAGCCCACCCCTGCAAAGCACACGTTGGTAATGAAACAAACATGCGATACGAAAAAAAAAACAACCGCCCACCGCTGCATGACGCACGAAAATGGGCGGGATGAGTAAAAATCGCCGGAACGCCCACGAATCTGCTCGGGGAATGAGTGACGCATCTCTGTTCCAATGGCTAGCCTCCATTTATGGAGCTAGCCAATGGAACAGAGAGGTGGAACAAAGCCCCATACTTGTAAACAAAGGTTTTCGCCTGCGCGAACGCTGCTGCACAGCGGATCGCCAGGCGAAACCTAAAAAGCATAAAGAGGCCTGGGAACTTGTAGCTCATGGTTTACGGGGGATTCTAGGGGCATAAAAACAAACACCCTCTGTGCACAGGAGCACATGAATAATTTAGTTACCTCAGCAACTCTACCTAGCAGGCAGGGATGAACAGAAACTCAATTCCGTTATCAGCTCAGCAGTTCAAGGGGGTGACTATATTATTACCCTGATTGTACTGACCCCAGAGGAGGAACAAGCAACCACATGTACTGAATTATTGGCACCTGTTCTTAATATGGTTTTTAATGCAGCACTTGTGACACACCCCAATCTTGTCAGTCCGCTATGATTTTATCTTTACGCAAGAAGGGCAGCCGACCTAACTGTAGGTAAATGTCAAAACTGGACGGAGTCAACAAGGTATTTGCCAGAGTCTTGTTAAGCCACCTTCAGGGATGAGTTGACTTGGAAGCCATCCTGTCCAACATGCAAGCCAGCTTTAGATAGGAAACTGGAACCTTTGGCCGGGCAATGTAGCTGCATAGGATGTGCCTAAAATAGATGCATGTAAAACAAAGTTCTAATATACATAAAATTTGAAGTAAGAATTGGACCTGTCCATTAGGCACAATATGTTGCTTTTAGTAAGTTGTAAGAGTATCGAAAAATCATAATTAGCCGCTGTGAGGGGTCTATGTACAGTAAGAGCTGCTCAAGTGCTGTATGGCCTATTTGGAGAATGAAGGGAAAGTTTCCCAAAACCTTCAAGATTACACCAGTGTACCTATTACATGAGAGTTCCTGTTATTTTATTTGCGGACAACACCGTTTTGATTTTTCGGACAGAGCTTTCTATGCATACATTAATTTGGAGATTTGTTGAACATTGCATGACACGGGATCAGACTACAAATGTTGCAAAAACAAAAGCTTTGCTAATGAAGAATCTGAAAAAGATTATTTGCGGTTAAAGACCAACCTCTCAAATGTGGCAATAATTTTGATTATATGTGTATTCATTTCACCTGCAAACATAATTACTTTTCTCATACAGTGAACGCCACTAGTGTTTTGAGACAAACTTCCACTGCAGTGCGGAGCTGCAAGAAGAGGACTGGTAGGTAAGCATGATTCTCCAAATTGTACAGACAAAGGAAGATGCCTTAGATAAGCATAATTTAATTCACAACCCTTTATGTGTAAAATATATACATAATGTGCGATTAGCTGTATTAATCTCTGTGCATTTTTTTATTCAAATGTAGTAAGTGGTGGTATATGCCTTTTAATGAGTTACCCATATATATAGATGAACTATAAAAAATATATTCTTCATGAAAGCTTTTTAATTTGCATTTGATATAGTCACTTATACTAACTGTATTAATCTAGTGTTGGTCTGACACGCAATCAAGCTTCAGCGCACAGGTTACATTTCATAAAATGCTTTGTAAAAGTCTTGTTTCATTCTATTCTTTGCAGGTGTCTTATCATACGACCTGTTAGCTTAGAATAGGTTTATTGTGCATTGTATTCGATTAGCAGACTACTAAACGTTTTAATGAAATTCTGGCTTCGGATATCAAGACTGACTAGGTCGCAGAGGCTGCCTGTACCAGGCAGACAGGACTGATGAGGCATTCAAGGCCATTCAGATGATTGCTTCCTTGATGGAAGCTGGGGAAATAGAGAGTCTACCTCTTCCCCAAGACAAATGTTGTTTTATTTGTCTGTTAGGTGGAAGATAAGAAGCCTTTTCAAAACTTCTTTCAGGCTTTAATTGTGTGCTTTTAAAATAGCAGACTCAGACCTTATCCTGACTTTGCCGAGAGAACACCTCTTCTAGACTCTGCTGATTTACCCTGCCCAGAGAGTTAAGCTTCATGCCTGAATGCTCAGACTTTTTCTATTGAACATTAAACCTAGTTTATCTGATGCCAACACCTTCCTCATAGAATTTCCCCTTGCCACTTTCGATACTTTATTTGGAATAGATAAACTTATTTATGGAACCTTCTTGGGTCATATTTTGCTGGCTGTATTTCATTCTATTTTGCATATTCTTTTTGATCATGTATAAAATTAGACTATATGAACATTTGAATATGTATATTATTACCATATTTTCTCATTTAGTATTACTGACAGATTCAACCTGTAATTTGAACTAAATTTATGAATAAAACCTTTAAGGTTGGACACATTTCTCTCTGTCGTTCTTGTGGAGTCATATTGCATTCACTGTAATTGTGATGTATTTCTGACGTTAGCTCCTGCTTCACACTTCAAGTCAACAATCAAAGTTCTGTACGAACAGTGGATGATTTTGTTTGATGACTTTACAAAGAGACTAAAATTCAAGAAACTCTGCCCCATCTGCCTTAACTATATGCAGTGCCGACCTTTAATGTTGTACTTAGGCCAGTGAGCTATAAATAACTAAAAATATTTTTTTTAAGATGTCTTCTTCAGCTTCGAACTGGCAACCCCCCCCCCGGAGTCTCTGTATGAAGAGCTAGATATTAAACCCATCTCTGACATAGTCCTCTTTCTGCCCGATCTTTTTCTGGGTACAGTTACGCAGGAACCCACACGCTGGAGTGCATTTCACATCCAAGTTGGAGGTGGCACCCAACAAAGGAGATACTGCAAATCAGTGCATGTCACATGTAAAGAATGCCCTCTTGGAAATGGGATTCTATCACCTATGCGATAACCCTGCCCGTATTGGGACTAGTACAATCAACTTAAGGAGAAGCTCAGGAAACCAATGTGCATAACCAGATATGGCTAGTTAAAATCCAACCATCTTACCAATAAAGCAAACAATGGTCTCGAGCCATACATGGAAGGATCCAATCCAATCCACTTGTGTGTCTTTTGCTTTTGGATCCAATCTGAAGCACAAGACACTTTATAACATGTTTAGAATAGCAATCTCCCTAACAAGAGTTTATAAGTAGCCCTATGCTACTGTTGTAGGATCCATAGCAAGACTGAGACCACGTATCTACAATCTCTTCACAAGCCATACTCTCCTAGAAGGTGCCTGAGGTCCTCAGAGGCACTACTTTTGCTAGTGCCCAGAGTCAAGAAAGCATGCGCTGGCGGTAGATCTTTTTGCTTTCCTGCTTCTAAACTCTGGAATTCCCTTCTGCTGCACCTGAGGCAATCCCTGTCAGAGCCTCAGTTTCGCAAGAACCTTAAGACTTGGCTTTTTTCGGCCCCCTTATCCCCTATGTCTCCTCAGCTTGTTTTCGACGACTCAGCGCTGGGACACTCCTCACAGGAGTAGCTATGCGCTCCATAAAATGTGTATTATTATTATTATAAGGTTACATGTGTTAGGTCAAAACACAATGATGGCATTTGTGATAGCAACAAGGATGTAGGCACTGGGTTATCCAGTTTATGCTTATGCTCTTTGCACAAAGTCAGTGACTGCCCACAGAAATTGGTTGCTAACGGTACTAAAAGCTTTTGCTTTTGGTTTTAAATAACCTATTGGTGCAGTTGCACTTTCTATAGGCCAGACCCACCTTTAGTTTATCTTCAGTTCATCTTTCACTGGTTAATTACAAGTAAAGGCAAATAGGGGGAATTATAAATGCAGTTGGTTAATTTAGCAACTACTGCCATAATTTGATAATTATGCAATCAATATTTGATCTAGAAAGTGGAATGACTGGATGCTAGAAGTGGGGGGGGCATGGGTATCGCAAAGAGGGATCAAATCTTTTAACTACAAGCTAACAGCAGTTTAGCAAAATGCATAAAATAATAATAATAAAATGTGCAACAAGAAACAGAGGGTTTGAGGCAATAGAGAACAGCACTTGCCAACAATTATGGGAGAAAGTAAGATATTCTCAATTGTGCAACAAACTCTGGAATACAGACCCTCTCTACTCCAAATTGAAACCTTCAAAATCAAAATTAACAAACAGTGGTTCAGCACTCTAATTTAGTAATATGTTGTATACATTGCATATATGCATTCAGCAAGCAGATATTTTTATTGGCAAACACATTGATCACAGTGCATATGTATGCAACAGATCGACAATATAAATGTCACCGTTTTCTTTCTTCATTAGTTCTTTATTAGTTCTCTTCTTATGAACAAGGTACATCAATGAAATAAAATTCAGTAGCGGACATGTTTCGTCCACATAGGACTTCTACAGGGCTACAAAAGATACACACAACACATAAACCAATATTTACAAATTCTACATTATGAGAGAGACATATAAAAACCTTAAAAACAAATCACACATACTGAATATTGTAACAATATTGGGGCAGGCCATAAAACAGATCACCATTTTAATTTCCATGTGGTATAACAGTACATAAAATGAATAATAATCTAGTTTTCCTTTTTTAGTGGTAGCTTACAAGTCTTTCATAAAGTGCATGTTTGATAAACTTATTTGAATTCAAGCTCATACAACAATTATCCTTCTATAGTTATTCTACAAAAGGCAATAGTGTAAGATACAATTTGATGTTTCTTAACTGCTCCTAATAAAGAGACATTACATTGAGCATACCTTCAGACTATGCATGAGATTCACCAGTTCCTTAATATTTACTGGCATTCAAGAATATCCATGTTTAAGTTAATTCATAGAAATTCTATAAATACCAAATGAGTATTTTAAAACCATATCTATTCATCATGAATTTACAGTATATACAAAGAGCAAGATTTATCACATTAGAGAGAAAAAAGCCCAATATTAAAAATGTCACCTTTGTCAGAGTTTAAACTTTCAAAAACAAACAGATAATCCGGGGTCTGATATATCAGTTGCCTAC
Organism: Lissotriton vulgaris; assembly: GCF_964263255.1. Classification (NCBI taxonomy): domain Eukaryota; kingdom Metazoa; phylum Chordata; class Amphibia; order Caudata; family Salamandridae; genus Lissotriton; species Lissotriton vulgaris. The sequence continues at coordinate 117,769 of NW_028253907.1, read as the reverse complement.
TAGAGGAAAAAGATGGCTACACACCTCTGTCATCAAGAGTAAACCAGAGAAAATATGTAAGATTATAGGTAAGAATAAAGAGTAAAGAAACCCTTGCAAGTGGTTGGAATCTGATATATCAGACCCCGGATTATCTGTTTGTTTTTGATCATATGGACTTGGGGATTTAATCCGTGGCAAGTCTATAAAATCCCTTGGACCCTCTATCACTTTTGTGTTTTCAGAGTTTAGACTTTCACCAAGAGGAGTTGTATCATTCCTTAAAATATAATACATTTTGAGAAACACAGGCGCTTTCATTTTCTTTTTTTATATTGTACAAGCTCTGGTCAAAATCAATGCATAAAAATTCTTTTTTAGCGCGTATCATTTTTTAAAATAAACATCATTGGGAAACACTGGTTCTATCATTCAATTTTAATAATAACATACTCCAGTCATAAACAATGCGTTAAAAATTCCTTTCCTAGTAGGTCACCTGCTGTGTCTATGTTCTTGACAACTTATTTACTGATGTAATGCAAACTAACTGAAGAAACGTTATCTGAGTGTGCAACACTTAAAGGAATAATTTACTGTGTTACCGATAGATCTCATGTTGGAAGGTATGCTCAATGTAATGTCTCTTTATTAGGAGCAGATAGGAAACATCAAATTGTATCTTACACTATTGCCTCTTGTAGAATAACTATAGAAGGATAATTGGTATATGAGCTTGAAATCAAATAAGTTTATCAACCATGAACTTTATGAAAGACTTGTAAGCTACCACTAAAAAAGGGAAACTACAGATTAATATTATGTACTGTTGTACCACATGAAAATTAAAATGGTGATCTGTTTTGGGGTCTGCACAAATATTGTTACAAGATTCAGTATGTGTCATTTGTTTTTAACATGTTTATATGTTTCTCTCATAATGTACATATTGTAAATTTGGTTTGTGTGTTGTGTGTATCTTTTGTAGCCCTGAAGAAGTCCTGTGTGGACAAAACGCATCAGCAACTGCATTTTATTTCATTGATGTACCTTGTTCATAAGAAGAGAACTAATAGAAACTAATGAAGAAAGAAAACTGTGACATTTATATTGTCTATCTGTTGCATACATATGCACAGTCATCACTGTGTTTGCCAACGAAAAAATCTACTTGTGAATTCATATGCAATTTATAAAATATATTACTAAATTAGAGTGCTGAACCACTGTTTGTTAATAATAATAAAGTGTTGAGTTTGATGCACACAAAACACCCACAAACTTAGCATCCCTCACCCACACATCCACAGTCAGGCACTTGCATACCCACCATCAGACTAAAAATACACTGTTAGGCACCCACACACACATCAGGCGGTCCAAGATACATATCAGACACCCAAACAACTCAGCATCAGATGACCACACACACCATCAGATGCCCACACACCATCAGACATAGACAGGATGGACTAAATATATAAAACAACACATTAACCTTTAAGGTATTGTAAGCTTAACAAACATTTTTTAAATTCAATAAAACAGCAAAGTTAAAATAGAGTTATGATTCACTAAAAGGTTGAACAGTGGCTATGCCACAAATGATAGAACATTCAAAACTTAAGGTACGCCCTCCCTCTCACTTGTTCGAAACAGCTATTATTTGAAGCACATTCTTTCCCACTGGATCTTGCTCACGATATATAAAGACCAATTAATAAATAGCTAAATAAATACATTCTGTACCAAATATTGTCATCTGTTGAAAGGCTTCCTTTACAGGTTAAAAGCAAATTTGGGATATTCCGAAATATGGAATGAAAAATTATGGTCACATAATATTTGAATTACCAACAAGATATGATACTGAGCTGACCATGTCACAATGAAATCCTCACAACTATGTTTTATCGACAACCTCTAAAATATTGCTGCAATGTACCTTGAAATTTGGTATCCTGTTGTGAACAGGTCTTGGAAAATCAGCAAGGTTCTTTTCTTCAATGTAGTCCCAAACCTTTTGACGGATATCCCATTTAGAAACACCTTGCATAATAAGATAAAAACATGCACGTAGTAAGAAGATATATTTGCTTTAAGACACGAGTATTTACATCTTACAAAATAGCATTTTGATTTAAGGCCTAGTACATTGCCACAGAAGACATTACATTTAAAATAAATCTGGACAGTTATGTGTCCCCCAAAATGATATACTTTTTTATTTTAAAATGTTTTAATGCAGGACAGGAGTATGATGTTAAGACCTCATGTACAACATTAATAAAATTTGCAATGTGTTCATATGAATAATGCAAGCTTCTTTTTTCTCCGCAATCACAACTTTGCCACTGGGGCCTTTTTATGCTATCCTCAAGCCAGCCTCATCCTCCTTACAATCTTCCCTCTTAGCTGAAGCACCACTGTCCATTAGACTTCCTCTTCAAACTAGGGTCTCTATCTTGTCGACCCAAATAAATTCCTATTGGTCTAAGGGAAGCCAATTTACCTAGTTTATGATCTCAAACGATACATCAATGCCTCCCCTACCAGTCCTGGGTCCAACCCACAGTATCAAACAGCTACTTTTAATGGAGAAGCCATGGCGTTCTTGCTCAACCTTCTTAACAAATGCTTTGCGGACTATAAGTGACCAACAAATTATGTAGATCAGGAACACGTAAAATAATCCCTCCTACACGATTTTTCATTAATTTTCAACTAAAACAAATCAAGCAAAACATACCACCAAAACACAGATTTCAGGACACCTTTCTCTGTCCATTTCTATCAAAATAAAAAAATATAAAAGATTATCTTCAGATTGGAAGTGCCACTTGAGTACGTAGAGGGCACTACATCTGCTGAGAGTCAGTGATCTAATCATACCTAAAAATCATAAATGTCCGGAAATTGCATTACTTTACAAGGTACAGATAGCCAACACAGAAAGCAAAAACACAAACAAAACATCTGAGTAATATAGCTGTAAACCTATTCCATCATCACACCACCTTGTAGAACTATTTTTAATTAATAGAACTTTTTACGACATACTGACCAAATGCTTACACCCACAAAAAAAACTCATTAAATAGGAAAAACCAACACAGAAAAATTTAGTTCTACGTTTCTTTTACACACACCACATGGAAATTTAGGAATCCTGCAAAGAAAGGAGCACACCAATCATGGGGCTATAAAAATACGCCCATATTGAAGAAATCCAGGCTCTTGTACACCTTTATGCACAATAAAAGCACAGCCGACATCAGCATAACAAACATGCTGAGGGTAGCAATCTAGATGATGACAATAATAAAACCCAAAAGAAGAGATTTAACCCCTACACATGTAACTCCAACTAGCACACATACTTATGAGAGACATCAGAACTAGGAGGAGAACTCTCAGAAATAATGGTTTCATGCAAAACTCAGTACTGCGGCAAATTTCACCAAAATGGGTCTATAGAGTTGATTCAGGCTCACCAAGGACATCATAAACAACCTCCAAACATTGTGAATTTCAGCATAATCCCCTTGTAAAACATTGCATGAGCCACATCATAGGCTTCTTTTTTCATTAGGATTCTATGCTATGGGGTCCCACAAGAGAGTCACCTCCGACATGTCTGGTGTATCACTAACGTCTGCTGCAAGGTACTACTGAAACTTACAGGCAAACCGAAAGCCCATGTGATAAGTGAAAAGACACATCCACGACATACGTAGCTCGGCCCTTATCACGGGGACAATCAATTGTAAACTCCTCACAACCAATTAGAAACACAGATGTCCCTTTGTCTATCACGGTATCAAAGGATATACAAGCCTCAACAAACAGCTCATTTTGGGAGAAAATCTTTCAATTCATACTCTAAACCAGTGGTTCTTAAACTGGAGTCCGCGAGGACTACTTTTGGGCTCCGCAACTCTTACAAAATTAAATGATATTAAAGTGATATATACATATAAATGAGGAAAATTACAAATTTGAAAACGTTTTCAATATTTATGAATTAAGGAAACTATTTCAATATTTGACCATTTGTTTGATGTTTACTTGTTTTTGTATTTTTTTGTGTATAATTTGAGGTTCAAATCATAGAAACTGCTTGGGCCAGGGTCTCTGGCTTCTAATAATGACTCAGTGGACGTCCCCAGATTCAAAGAATGATTCAGTGGCGGTCCACTTAAGTCAAAAGTTTAAGAAGTGCTGCTCTAAACAGTTATCAGCTTCTGGACATGTGGGAATATCCTGAATGCCAATCCACTCTGGGCAAGAATACAAACATGAAGAAATATTATATTTGTATTACAAAGTGAGTAATACAGAAAGCAACAAGCATAAGAGCACTCCAACCACTCATGGGTCAATGCTGCTGACACAGTCTATTCCTTAGAGATATGCTCAATGGCAAACAACCACTACATTGCAACACTGAAACAGAGATAATCCAGCAGGTCACAGACAGAAACATCATGAAGCAAGCAATTTGAGGATTAAATCAACTCCAGCCACTGAAGGAAAGGTACCTGCTGTAGGTAAGTCACATGATCCACAACATAGCTAACAATTCTGGTCAAGAAAGGGCAATTGCAAAGCCAACATTTACTCTGCAATTAAGATGGTGGTCTCCCTGCAGGAAGCCTTTTGCTTTTCTTTTAAGTATTCTCAGCCTCAGTGAAACTCTCTACTCCGCATACCAGTTACTGTGTTGCTGGCTGTCATTTAGCCATGGTGACCTGCTCTGGAGCTCTGTCTGACGCTGATAACTAAAATGAACTTTGCCAGTTGATACTAATGTGCGACTCACTGCTCCAGAAACCCACTAAACCTCGACACAAGGGAGGGATGTGCTTTTCTCCCTGATTGAAAGAAAACATTAAAAAGATAAGTTGCATATCTCTGGAACTCTCTGGCTTCCAACCTTGTCCACTAAAAGAGGATAAATATTGACCCTATTGAGACAGTATTGATAAATTGATGTCCAAAGCATCACCTGGACATCAATTCTGCTCTGTGCATCAGCCTTGGACAGACGCATGGACAGGGACAGAAGCTCTGCTAGGCTACCATCTTTCCATAAGGCAGGACAGATCTTGCTTCCTTGAGACTATTGTGGCGGTGACTTGTGGAGAAAGAGGAGCTGGATAGTCCAAGACAACAGGCTGAGAAAGTGTGACCCAGAATGGAAAGAATTAAAAAACTCTGTTCCAGGAGAGTACCTAGGCCTTGATTACGAATACCTGGAATTTCTGCGATAGGGGGCCCAATAATCCAAGGGACAGAGAAATAACAGGAATAACTATATTTTGGGAAATAACATGCAGGAATCAGAGGCTGCGTGACGAGTGTTACATTTTTCCAAGTCTTTTACACTGAGATACAGCATCTGAAGTCGATGTGTGAAAAACAACAACATACCATTCGGATGTCCGCAATAGCTCCATGCCCTCTAGTATTGAGGTCTAAGTGAGGTAAGACTAGGCAGTGTTGCTTGACATTGATGTACCTATGGTCCACTCTTTTTGGAGGTGCATACAGACAGATTGAACCCTGTGCTGATAATGTGCCAACCTCTGCAAAACAAGTTTGTGAATGGGTTCAAATTTGCTCTTTTTTTGGATATACAACATGGAGAGGAGTACGTCAGATCTGAAATTAAAACTGCAATTACTATTTCCCCATTGTGTATAAAGCTGAACCAGTGTAAAGTACAAGTGGTCACTGAAAAGGGTGTGAAGATCATTTTCATGCTCACTAGTTAAGATATCAATGAACATAGGGTAAGACAAGTAACAGTTTCATTGCACAATCAACACTTTCTGTTTACCAATTGTTATCTGAATGTTAGCTGGACTTACATTTTTAAAACAACACTTCCAAGGAGGCACAAACATGTACTAGTCAGTACACATACACAAACTGTACAAATCATAATTTATGCAAAGCTAGAGTTAGGATAACACGAATAGGAAGGCCTCGGACTTAAATACCAAAAGCTTGGGTGTTTAAATTAGGACATGAAGAACTTGGGTGCAGGCAAGCAGGAATGCAGCTCTATGTCAGAACAATGCATAGAAGTAGTAGATTGAGCAGAATATAGCAATCGTCGGAATGCCTCATAGATCATCTGCTATCGAAAATAATCTAACAAGAGTTAGTAAGAACAAACAACTACTAAACACACCTACTATCTACAACCGGTAGATCTTTCTTCGTAGCACCTTCCTCTAACAACATTCTCAAGCACCTCCTTATTGTGCAAGGAACAAATTGATCCATCCACTAACAGTTGTTAACCCCGATCACAGTTACTCTAGGAGACCTCTCTATTCCCACCCTCAAGTAACACTTCCTACTTCTAACCAGTCGGCCTCATTGTTCAGATATCTTAATCTATGGAGACTTGTGTCAAGCTTCGCTAGTCACAGTAAATTAGATATGATGAGCAATCAGTTAATTAATCCCTATGTAGGCCTCTCCTCTGCTAATATTCCTTCCTAACTTTTATTCCCTTAAACTTTGCCCTGCCCAATCTAGCTTTATCCAACGCAGCGCTGTGAAATATTGTTATTGTGCATTAATATTATGTGTTTTTAGATTTACTACACTATACTTCTGACTTATGGCTCTCACATATTACTGTATGTTTCTCTTTTACGTAATGGCGGTCATCTTAGGTGCGTTTTGTCACTTGCCTAGGTGGTCTAAGAGCTATGCTCTATGTTTGTAAGTCAATGTTTAAATATCGGTTAAAAACAGCACGCTTAGACATCTTGATATTTTGGCAACTGAAAAAGTTAATGGTGCCTTAATAATGCATTAGAAGTTTGATAATAATTTAGGATTTCTGCTTGCTATGCTGCACTACTGACGTTTTGTCTATACAATAAGGTATTTTTATGATTATATAACTGCGACCCTCTTAGGTATATGCAGTTACTTGCCTAAGTGGATCAAGTTATAGTTCTATGTTTGAATATCAATTGCAAAATACATATATGGATGTCTTCAATTTTCCGATAACATCAATTGATGTACTGATACCCCTTTATCTACCTTACCCTCACAAGCCTCTACCTGGCCCTCACCAAATAACACTAATATACTCAAGGGCAATCTGTTATCAGTATCGCAGATTCACTCTGAACCTTCGTAGTTTGCCCAACATCTCACATTGATCATTCATTATCAAACTCAGTACCTCACTTTCATTTAAATAACATACGCACACTGCTCCGTGTGTGCACCATACTATTGAATACTCACTTTATACTTTGACAATGGGCGCGTCCCTCAGCTCCTTGATTCTAGGCTCTTCCTCTAGTGGGCTCCAATACTCGCGTTGAGCCCACTTGGTACCTCCTTAGGTTGTCCAGACATATGATACATCCGTTGACACTACTGTTTCACTACCTACCTCCTTTTCTCAACTTATTCTTTTTCTTCCTTCATATAAAACTCGTTCTCCTTCCTGCCATCTTTTACTTCCACCTCCTACTCTGTACCTCTCTCCTGCACCCCGTAGGCCACCTAATCCCCCCCTTCATCCCCTTCATTCTTCAGCCACAATCTCCTCCCATCTCTCTACCCACCTCCCACCCACTGCTCCCTGCCAGATACTTGGGTCAGCTCTAAATTAATCCACTCCGCCCCATCAAGAATAATCTAAAGATTATCTCTCTTAATGTTAAGGGCTTATACAACCCTGCAAAAATACAGGAAATCCTAGACAACAAACATCAACTCAAGGATGACCTAACACTCAAACGAGATGAAAGTCGCCCTAAAAGAATTTCTCCTACTTTAGAAATCCTGGGTGGGTGACATATCCTGTGCCCCTGCAATGTAAATATTTTGCCTAATTATGGTCATCTCTATCTCCTCTGGCCTCACTATTACCTCATCTGAAGCTGACCTAGAAGGATGATGGCTTATCACTACACTACATAAAAACAATACTGACCTTATACTAGTGCATATCTTTGCTCCCAATAGCGATATCCCAACTTTTTGGACTAACTTTAGCAGAACTCTATCATTTCTGCCTACCCATTGCAGACTCATTATAGGAGGAGATTTCCACCTCTCATAGGACAGCACACTAGATAGAAATTCTCCATGCCTTTTAGACCCAACAAGTCTCACAAACGAATGCTAAACATCTGTAGAGCACACAAACTAAAGGAAGTTTGGGGACTCTTTAACCCTACAGGCAAGCCTACTCATTCTTCTCACATCCCCACAGCTCCTTCTCGCATATCGATTACATATTAGTAGATGATTTACATGTGTCAGCTACCTCAAACCCAATCATTGCATCAATCTTAGTATTCGATCATGCCTGCATTTCCTTACTCTGTGACATCTTTTGTGCCAAGCCTACACCCAAAATACAGAGAATGAATGACCTCCTTTCAGTAGACCCTATATTTGAGGAGTCAAGCAAAAAAGAAATTGAACAATACATAGAACTCAACAAAGACTCGGTCTCTAATCCTCAAATAATGTGGGAAACATTGAAAGCAACAATTCGAGGCCACATGATTAAATTAAGGTCTAAGAAAAGCAAGCAAGATAATAAATCCTTCGACCAACTGGAACACCAAATAAAGTCACTAGAAAAATCCCTTACATTTTCCACAACTAAAACAACTGACCAAACTAAAGTATAAATACAACAGAATCCTAAGCAAAAAGCCCACCTTTTATTTCAAAGAAACAAAGACATCAAAGTTTGCGGTTGAAATAAAGTGGGTAGAATACTAGCTTCTTATCTAAAACAAAACTACGGTAAACCTAGAATAACCTCTATTTCGAACAAAAAATATCCTCCAACAAAAAGAGAGATATTCTAACTACATTTAAGCACTTTTATAGTGAACGTTATGCAAAAAGTAATGACTCTTCATATGAATCCTGCTTAGACTCCCTTAAAGAGATTAATATAAAAAAAGCAGATGAGGACATCAAACTCTCCCTAGAAAGCCCTATTCCGTGACGCAAAATCCTAAACGCAATCAAAAAACACAAACCTAGGAAAGCTCCAGGCCCAGATGGCTTCCTAGCATCCTTCTACCAAATGTAGAAATCCTCTTTAATCGCCCCGTAGAGGACCTTTTCACTGATTTTTCCTCCACCGTCGCTATTAAAGGTACATCAGGAAGGGTAATGATAATAGTCATTACCAAAGAATAGAAAGACCCTTCCAACCTTAAAAACTATTGCCCTACATCCCTAATAAATATAGATTGCAAACTATATGTGAAACTTCTTGCACTAAGACAAACTCGTACTTACCAAAATAATACATCCCTCCCAAGCCGGCTTCATCAAAGGGAGATTTAGTGTAGATAATATCAGACTAATCAGCCATACAATAGAGAAAGCTCAAGACCTTGATCTGCCTGCTTTTGCAATAGCTCTGGACACGGAGAAGGCCTTTGATAAGGTCTCTTTGCATTTCCTCCATGCCACTCTCGCCGCCTTCAACCTAGGTCCTTACTACATCAAAATGATCCTCGCCCTATACAAAGAACCCAGAGCAAGCATCAACAGTAGCCTATCTAATACCGTTGACCTCCAGCAAAGTACCCAACAAGGCTGCCCTTTCTCCCTACTATTATTCCTCTTAACATTGGAACCCCTTCTGATACAAATCAGAGAGGACCCCTCCATTTCAGGCATCCCCATCAAAGCAGGAATGCAGGAAGTGGCAGATTACACCAACAACATTCTCCTATTTACCTCCCAAGCAAATATAACCCCACTGAACATCATGTCCACTATAAACAGCGATGCCCGGGTCTCAGGATATTGTCTCAATAAAGACAAAACTAAGGTGCTCTCTCTCCTCTCCACTCCCCTTCATAGCTTGGGATTGAAAAGGCACTAGCATAACCTCTCTCCCTTATCTCTTTCATTACAACCATGAAAATATTAACAGAACACTCAAAAAGTATTCTCACTAGTACAGCACAAGCTCTCCACAAAATTGATAACAAGCTAGAAAATAAAATCTGATACTCCACTCTAGTCTCATAATGGCACAATGAATACCTGAACCTAGATGAAAAAACAATATTTTTAGAGAACTGGGCACAAAAGCACATACTGCACATAGGTGACCTTGGTTCCCCCCACAGCCCTCTGCCCTTCTTTCAACTCAAACTAAATTTGTCTTAAATGATTTAGACTTCTATCACTTTTTCAAAATTAAAGTAATTATCTCCAGACTCAAAATCCCAGTGAATGCTGACCTTCCTACTACTCTACGTTCATACTCTAAAGGGGGCCCCTTAGCCTCCAAACTCTACTCCCTCCTATCACCCACCACCTCTGCACTAATGAAATCAATACAAAACAAATGGGAATCACTCCTCTATGACACTAACAACTCTACAGTCACTCCGTTGAATTAGCCATACAATTGGGCAAACCTTACCTCAAACAAAATCACACCCGCTTAAGAAAAGAGTAAATATTGGGTGGTGCATATGACCCCCTGGACCCGCGATCAACTATTTAAACTAGGCCTGAATAATTCCAACACAAGCAGGAGTTGCGAGAAACAATCAATAAGCTACTAGATTGCACCTACTCTAAAAACTTTTAGGCTGAAATAGGTAAAACCATATCACAAATTCTGAACTTGACATCGACACCAACTCTAGCCTCTATTTCCCTGGGTATCCTCCCCAGGACATGCACTACAAGCTAAACTAAGAAGGCTGCCTTCTTTGGGATATTCTTGCATCAACTGGTCTCAAAGCCATTCTTTCCAAAGGGGAGAATCTATCCAAACTAAATCCACACAACTGGTGGGAATGGATAAAATTTACCTGGAACACATACCTAAAGACTAACTCAAGTAAAAGAGATCAAATCTGATCACAGTTAGAAATTTTTATTCAGAATACACTTTCCCCAAACTCTGTGACACCCCCACACATATTTCCCCTCACCTGTTACTCCCACTCTCCTCTTGCCTGACCTATCTTTTTTCTATCCTCTCCTTCCTATCCTAAAACATACGATTATCAGGGGTAACCTATTTCTGATTGCCACCTACCAGTCAGTTCCTTGAAATCCTCTGCACAAACACCAATTCAACCCATCATCACAAAATACAATCTACACCTACACACACTCTCTACATTACATGCAGTTCTTCTCACCAAAACTAAAGTATTGTATTGAACTGTCTTTTATATTATTATCCCCATAGCAACTTGTTTTTACTCCTTATATCTTAACTTTACCTGTACTTTAATCATGTAATACCCTAATAACATTGATCGTGAAATAAATAAAATAAACAAGCATTTGCAATGCAATAGGTCTCGCATTATTTAAGTTTGAGCTATTGGCATTGCTAAATAATGCAACACCAATAGCTGAAACATTAATAATGCGAGACCTATTGTATTGCAAATGCTTGTTTTCTGATTGGTACAAATATCCCTACAGAGCCTTCTGCCAAACTAAAGCAAATCTGACAGCTGATGGCGCACAGTGAATTATCTGCCCCGTGTTCCGCTGTAAAGACACATACCTACCTATAATCAGTGCAAAGGTGAAGCGTGAGACTTAACCAACGTCACGCCGCAGCGTCACCGTTTTTATTTTGCCAGGGCCGCGATACTTGTAAATTCCTTAGTTCATCATAACATGTGCAATACATATTATCAGTGAAACTGCACCATCTAGCGGAAAAGATAGAGATTGCAGTTTGGCATTTTTAATTATTTTTTGACATTCTCACTTGTGTGCCTACGAAGGCCTGGTCATTTTAAAGGTTCTTTGGTTCCGGATTACCACATAGGTAGGGCTCTGAGTGGGATGAACAAGCGGGAGGCGGCTCGGGCGCAGCACGTCTTCCGGAGACGTGCGCGTTCACAGAGCTGAATCGGCTCGTGCACAGGCCAGTAGCTGCTCGTGCACAGCTCTATCTCCCTTGCCAGTTAACACGGTGACTATAGAACTCGCTGGCGGGAGCGCGAATGCACAGCTCTATCTCCCTTGCCAGTTAACAGGGTGACTATAGAACTCGCTGGCGGGAGCGCTTCGCGCTCCAACGCCAGCTCGACCTAAAAAAGCTGGACATATGTTAATGGACTCCACTTTAAAATGCAACACGTTTTACAAGCATTTGTTTGAGGTTTTCTTGGTTTTACACTTACCAGCACTCAGTTTGATGACAGGCTGCATTTCAGTGCAATAGCACTGTCAATGAAGAGGTCCCAGAAGTGGCACTGGTGAACTTTCAGTACAAAAGCACTGGAGGGCGGTGATTCTCGGAAGACTTTTTAATAGGCACTTTGGTCATTTGGTTCAATATAACGTTCAATACCTGAAACAGATGTCAGAGTAATAGGTCATGTTCAAGAACACATTTTATTGCAATAAGTACTAAAACCACCATGGCTGGAATACGACATTGATAAGCAATCCTCATTAAGACATACGGGTAAAACTACAAAAATTAAAATGAAGCCAATCCATCAGAGCGGATAAAATTAAAATAAGTAGTTAGTGTTTCAAATTCAATCAACCTCTCTTCTACTTAAGCATAATCCTAAAATAAAACATTATAGGACTTCTTCAGGAATGTAACTACTGGTGCTCTAATGCCATATGCTGTAACTACCAAATAAAGTCCAATTAGAGCAACTAATACATTCATTTAACACTAGCAGCCTGTCCCGACGTTGTCCGGATATGAATTGCTACCGGCCAGTAGTATATTGTTTTGTAGGATTTCGTTTTGATAGCATTTCTTATCTGTGACAGGCCTGTGACACGCTCCGATTCACAGTGCACTGCTGATGCACTTAAGAGTGCGTGTTCAGTAGTGTGTGAACTCGTTTCCCTACCTTATTTTTTCCTTGCAATATTATATAGCGCGAACTCGACAACATTGCATGAGCATAATTTACATTACACAAGAACACATTCATTTGTGGTAGGCACGGGGAGACAAAGCGATTTGCCTGGAATCACAGGATGTTGAGCTGATACCGAGATTCGAACGTAGCTCCCCAGCTCTAAAGTTCGCAACTCTAGAACTTGTGGCGGGAGGTGTGTCTAAAAGTGTATGTCAGTGCTGGCCATCAATGAGAGAGACCTGTGCATTTTTCAAATGGGTGGTTAAAAATATGAGTATGTTGCTGGAGATGTGGGCCGCCGTGCCACCAATGTACTTACCTGGGGAGGGTAAACACCCATTATTCCGCAACTTTCTTTCCGCATACCATCACTCTACATAGTTTCATTACGAAAGTACCAGGACTCCGCAATGCCATTATAACGCATGGCATTACATTTTATATGCTTTTACCACGCATACATTTACAACGAAATTCGTTGTAAATGCATGAATGGTAAAAGCATGTTTTTTTTTAATGTTTGGATAAGGTAAGTATGGGTATAGGGGTATATGTTTAGGGGTACTGAGGTATATGTTTTGGGGTGTTTGGGTATTTTAAGGGTTCAGATATAGTTTTGGGTTATGGGGTACAGGGGTAGTTTTAGGGTTCAGGGGTAGGTTTGGGGTATAGGGGTATTTTTAGGGTTCAGGGGTAGGTTTGGGTTTTGGGGTACAGGGGTATTTTAGGGTTCAGGGGTAGGTTTGGGTTTTGGGGTACAGGGTTATTTTTAGGGTTCAGGGCTAGGCTTGGGTTTTGGGGTACAGGGGTATTTTTAGGGTTCAGAGGTAGGTTTGGATTTTGGGGTACAGGGGTATTAAGGGTTCAGGGCTAGGTTTGGGTTTTGGGGTACAGGGGTATTTTAGGGTTCAGGGGTAGATTTGGGTTTTGGGATACAGGGGTATTTTTAGGGCTCAGGGCTAGGTTTGGGTTTTGGGATACAGGGGTATTTTTAGGGTTTAGGGATATGTTTGGGTTTTGGGGTACAGGGTATATTTATAGGGTTAAGATGGGTTAGTGTTTAAGGGTGTTGGGGTATTTTAAGGAGTAAGGGTGGGTTATGATTATGGGGTGCAGGGGTATTTAAAGGGAGCAGGGTGGGATTAGTTTTTAGGGTGTAAAGGGTAATAAACAAATTATAAATTGAAAAAATTTAATTAATGCAATTTAAAAGAATAAATGTTTTAATTAAATTTAAAAATACAAATATATACAAAAATGAAATGTGAAAACTGGGTATATATGCGGGCATTTGTTTGATGTAAAAAGAAAATTAATTGTGTATCGACATTGCCCATCCGGGGCGAGATTGAAGGACTGTCATATGGGGAGAATATAAAGAGGCTGTAAGCCCATTCAGGGCCTTATTAACTACTATGTGACATTATATTTTTAACATAATATAATGTTCTATTATCGTTAATGATTACTGAACCGATAATTTTCTATTTTTTGCAAAATGAACGCAATTGTAAATTGTCAAGACAGATGCTTATGCATAGTAAAAAAGACTAGGTTAAGATGGCGCCCATGCCTTTGTTGACTAGTCCTCTCTCTATGTCGTACATTGTAATATGATGATGTAAATAAAAATGGCTGCCTCAGATGCGCACTTTTACCATCGAAGAAGGCAAAATGCCGAAACGCGTCTGGTCGCTGTGGGTCTTGAAATAAACTGTGAACCCGCTCCTGAGAGTGCTTTCTCTTTTCTTCTAAATACGAGGCAAGTCAGAGCTTCAATTTACTGCGGGAGACACCGCCCGCGAAAGCACCCGTTCTTTGAGTGCGCGAAGTAGGTGTAAGTCGAGGTAGTATATATATATATATATATATATATATATAAAGCTCCGAAAAATAAGACAGGCACTCGCGGGGAGTTAAAGCCGGGTTGGATTTATTCAGCACAAGAAATCAAACTACAAATATATATATATAAATACACATATATACAAACATATATTTGATGTTTTAATAATGTACTTTTACAATGTATATGACTTTACCACACATGCATTTACGTTATAATGGCATGCGTGATAAAGTCATATGCGTTGTAAAAGTTTTAGAAATGATGTCTTTGCGGAGTAATAGTCCCCCGTTATAAAATTTGCGGAGTGATGGTATGCGGGATGTTTGTTTGTGGAATATCATCACATATTCCTGGGGGAGGGATAGTCCCTTTCTTGCTATTTCCGTGGAGGCGGGCCTTGTGTCCGGATGTGCGTGGCGCGAGGCCTGTGCGCAACAGAAGTGGAAAATCTCCAGTGTGCGCTTCAGGCGTCACCGGAAGTTAAGGCGAGATTACATTTCCTGCACAATGGCCCCTGTTTGCGCTCCTTCCGGCCCTTGGGAATAGCACCATGCCTGACCTCCATAGAGTAAAGTAAAGCAGGTGCACGTCCCTGGGAGCGCGAGGCAAGCACACCCGGAGCTGGAATGTACAGAACCTGGGAAGAAAAAACAATAAAATATTGGGGACAACGCTCGCTCTTTTTTCCGTAATCCCGCGCCCCGCACACGCCCACGCCCCCAGCGGAACGTACCACACGCCCCCAGCGTTTGTCACGCACCCAGCACATGCCCACAGCACAACGCAGACACGCCCTCAAGGGACTACTTTGCTGGCACGGTTCTTTTACATGTATATGGTGGGCGTCTGCATAGCCTATGTCCTTCTGCTGCAACTGCCTTTTCCAACGCTGTATTGGGTGTTGTGATTGGTGCTGACCCACCTCAAAGGTTTGGGCTCTCTCTATTATATTAGTACTAGCAGCCCGCCCCAGCGTTGCCTGGGGCAAAAAGGGGCTGGGGGCAGTACACCCGCTCCCGCCCCGACCCCCTCCCGCACCGACTCCCTCCCGCCCCACTCGCGCCCCCTCCCGCCCTGACTCACTCGCGCCCCCCTCCCGCCCCGACTCACTCGCGCCCCCCTCCCGCCCCGACTCACTCGCGCCCCCCTCCCGCCCGACTCACTCGCGCTCCGAAATTTCCCTTTACTGCTGCCTCCTTCTTGCCTCCCCCTGCATCACACAGTCTCGCACTGAACTTTCCCTTTCCTTACCTGTGCCGCCGCTCCTCACTGCACAGCCACTCGTCACTGCACCGCCGTTCCTCCTTCGTCGTCATCACGCAGGTCGCGTCGCGGTCATCATGCACGTCGCGTCGCGGCCGGCGCTACTTTCAGGGGACTACTTTGTTTTCAAACTTAATTTACTTTTTTTTTTTAATTTATATAGCCTATGTCCATCTACACACCCTGACATTTTCATAGATGTATCGGGTGTGTAGATTGGTGCTGTGGTTCCCGAGTTTACCTGGACAAAAGGTGCAAGTTCTCTCTTTATAATAGTAGTATAGATAGATATAGATATAGATATAGATATACCTTTCAAAGAAACAACTAATAGTCCTAGTAGTATGAATCTAACAAGCTAAGATGTTCAATGTCTAGAACACACAAAATGTACTCCCCACACTTCCTGCATAATTTTGCTCATGACTGCACGAAGACTGACATATTTCCAATGGATAGTCTTATGAACAAGACAACTATCACTAGGGAGTATAACAGCTAAATATTAGAAATGACCCAAACTTTGATCTAATTGCCAGAACACAACCTTTGGCAAAGTTTACAGACTCAATTTTGTCACATAGGCATTTTTAACTGAAGATTTCCTTTATAGCCACTTTCGGATGACAAGGAGAGTCACCAGGTAAGTTGAAAATATACAGCTTTTGACCTTGATAATTCATCTCACAACACTGACTTGACAGTTGCCAGGATCATTTAGCCAGGTGTAGACTACAGACAAAGTTTAACTTTGCTTCATCCATCCGATATAACAATTGTGATAGGGCACACTATTAGTCAGTCTATCGCTTGTGGGGTGCATTTTCTGCACCTAGAAACTTTACTAAAGGAATTTTCATCTCTATTACATTGAGCCACTTTTTACATTTCTCCTGCCACATGTCACAGAAAAGAATTGATTTTGACAGATGTTCCATAAAAATTGTACATCTATAGCTCCGCATAGGTGCATTTTCTCTATAACTGTTCAGTCGCTGGGGTCCACAACAATTTCAGAACTGACTGGCAAAAGAAGTTTTGATAGAGGATGACGAACTACAGGAGTATGCCTCTACATACTTTCACAGGCCTTTGCATATCTGCCTCAAAAAGACTTATCAATATTAGTAAAAATTAAAACAGGGCACATTCCTTTCTATTTGCAATAACGAAAATTAAAACATTGCTTCTTTTACATATTTCGCCCTAAGTGGCAAGGGTATGCCCAGACGTGGGACCTATGCTCACTACACCACTGGATTCAAGCTAGCCTGGCTGATGAAGGGTGATGCCCTGAAACCGGTCCCAGGATGTGTGTTTCCGGTCCAGGGAGGACCAGGCTTAGCAGTTCGGGTTGGACTGTTCCCACAAGGAACAGGATCAAGACTGATTTGCATATGGCTAGGTCCAAACTGGGGTGGTGTGATGGATTTAACCCAGATCCTTGTGACAGCAGGGGGTGAATGTTTGTATTGTCCACCATTCCCTCCATCAATTGTTTCTTTTGCAGAAAATTAAAACAGGGCACATTTAAAAACAGATAAAAGTTATATCAGTCCAAATGCATTTCTAAGGTTTTATACGGTAGTGAAGTTGGGGGTATGCCTCGGTGCACAAGTTACAGCTGGCCCAAAATACATTTCCGAGACTAATTTTGAAGGTCCCCCAGAGCACCCCCTCGTTCACCGTACATGAAGAACTATTATAAGCGATCTGGTGGCAGTGAAGCCTCTGCTGTGCTGGGTGACAATTTTGTCCATGACGCTTAATTAAATCGTCTAATTATTTCTGATTGATTGTCAATAGATCATGCTCTTAAAATCCCTTGGTTACAATATGTACAGAAGTCTTTCTCCGCCTTAGGCAGAGCAGACATCTTCCACAAATGCGACTCAGTGAGGACCCAAGAGCTCAACATAGTAAAGGACCTGTTTTTCAAGCATGCGAGGGGGCATACTTTACTGAAATCAGTATAGGGTATGGAGAAGTAGGTTTCGACCCATACCAGCGCAAGTGACAGGTTCCTGGTGACCCGATTTAAGTTTAGTCAGCTTCAACATCTCTGGGCTGCACCGACTGGTTTAATTTAGAGAGGGTCCTGCGGCTGCGACTCTAGATCTCCACAGGATACCCTACATTTTGTATTCTTATGTAAATATTTTAGCTACCCCAGGAGGCAGTTTCTACGGCCCCTTTTAAAATCTATGAAATTCAGGAAAGCCTGAGTGGCGCTCAAGTATTTGCAACTTTTGCCCAATGAACACACCCCTTTTGCAGTCGCAAATTTCTTGTGGGCCGCATTTAGGTCAAGACAATCAAGACCCGATTGATCATTGATTGGATTTTATCCCTCCTCATTTTATTTTAATTAAATGTAATCAGGTCTTTCTTTTTATTTATTTAAACCACTAACGGATTTGTAATGAATGTATTTTATTGCATTATCTTATCTTTTATGGCTGTGTTTGCATCTGGATAAAGATGTATTATTATTATTACTGCATGGGTGGTGAAAGGCTTCAACCAACCAGATTTCAAGTGTGGTGCTATGCAGAGAAACAATGTGTGTGGGAGATTAGAACTTCCATTGCAAACCTGTGGAAATGCATAGACATTAAAGGCCTACATGTTGCATTGTGTCATGAAGAAATCACATATGCATGAAGCAGATATATTGTTTGGGGAAAGCAGATTTGTGCAGTACTTCACAGCGAACATTTTAACCAATTTTGTTTCAGAAAGGCATGGCTGCTGCGTTATGCAGTGCTATACAGTAAATGTGCAAAGCGCCTTAATTCCCTATTTCAATATCTTAGAAACAGAACTACTGTATGTTAAAGTGCACAAACAATTTCAGGAAGAGATAAATGAATTTAGAGAGGGGAAAACATATTTTTATTTTCTATCAATGCATCAATCTTCTATACAAGGAAGACTCTATTGGATCAAGAATAAAATCATTCTCTAGTATACCATTCCTAAAATGAGAAAATGTCTAGTGTTTAGACTTTGGTTTGCTTCCTGCCCGACATGGTAAACAATGATTCAAATGGTCCATGTGATTGGATTTATTGGAAGCTGTTGTTAAGGAATAGAAGGAGAAAATTGTAAACGTCAAAGGAAATTTTCCATTCTAAAATTACATTTGGGGGCTGAAGGTCGCATAAAAATCATACACGTGCCTCGTCTTCCAGATACTAATGTGGGTCTTTATCTTTACAAGTACGTTATTCAACAAATCCAAGAGCAGTTCAGGAAGAAAACTAACATTATTAGCACCC
Organism: Lissotriton vulgaris; assembly: GCF_964263255.1. Lineage (NCBI taxonomy): Eukaryota > Metazoa > Chordata > Amphibia > Caudata > Salamandridae > Lissotriton > Lissotriton vulgaris. Next base: position 98,498 of record NW_028253907.1, on the reverse strand, counting down.
CATAATTTTTTTCTAGACCACAAAAATAGGGTTGGGTCATCAAGAAGCATGTTGCAACGCTTAGGCAATTGCCTTCATTTTTTGAATTTGAAAATATAGCATATAAACAAGTTTTAAGAGATCAGATTCTAGCTAAAATGGTGCAGGTAAAACACTAGGAAGGAATTGATATATGAGAAAACCATCTCAAAGAACAAGGAAAACATGGACAAAAGAAATGACTTTGGGTTTAAGCAGAAGAATACACTGTGTTATTGCTGTCACAGTCAATCCCACCTGGCCAGTCATAGAGTTGTCCACCAATGACAAATCTTGTGTGGTTGTGGAGAGCATTTTGGTATGGTTTGCATGGAAGAGAAAGAAATTGTGTCAATTGTCAAAATGTTACTGATTAAGAAGCCTCAACTTTTGATTTGGTGTTAAGTGTGGGAGGTATAGTAAGAATGGAAAGAGGCTCCCAAACGGTGATAAAGAGATTGTTGGACACAAAGTTGATGTGATGGTAGATTATGGGGTATGAAATACCATTATAGAAGAAATGTTGATGATGCGAGTATGGGGATAAAGAAATCTGTATTCAAATAGATATCTGCCTTGGTATTTATACTGGTCAAAGATTAGACCTTATTGGATTTTTGGGCTGATGTTTTCTTTAAAGGCAGAAGATTAAAAGGGAAAGTCTATTTTGTATAGAAATGTGAGGCTCTATTACGGTGACCTCATCAAAAAGAGATGGTATTAAATTTAGCTGCAACCAGAAAGTCTCCCATATATGGTAAAAGTGATGACATTTCAGAAGCCAAGTGGACTGATAGTAACATTAGTGACTTGAAAGTCAAATTAACAAATGTTTTAAGCAGAACTTTAGGCAATATATTCAGAATCAAGCATATTATTTTAACCAAGATTTTTTGCCTGTGAGACACCGATCAAAACATGTACATTTAATGTTGAGGGACAAATTTAAGGAACTGTTTGAAGATTTATGGAGGAAAGAAAGTGAAGTATTTCAGATGTGGTTTATAATTGTGTTCACTACTTCAATAACCCGGTAGAGAATAACGGGCAGACATGGATCAAGAGGAGAACTAGATTTACAAGAAAGAATAGCTTGCTGCGACTGCAACAATGAGATCGACTGAAAAGCTGCTAGGGAGTAGTACGCGGATAAAACAGTATGTTCCACTCCTTGTGCCCGAATCAATTCAAGGAGACTGACCTCAAAGTCCTTTTGAATCATTAGAATTTTTTCTTCAAAAAAATTAGACAGCCTGTCACAGGGGGATTATGAAGGAAGAATTTCTATTGACAAGGCTTTAGGTTGTAAAGACTTTGAGAACTGAAAGATTTTCTTAGGATTAAAGTTAGCAAGCTCCATTTGGGTAGTAAAATAAGACTTTTTTACCTCCCTTATTTATTTATTAATTTGTGATATAATTTCAGGACAGTTCTAAAACTGCTTAAGTCCTCAGAGTTATAGGCCATACGCCATTTCTGTTCTAGTTGCTTACAACAAAGCTTTTCTTCACATAACAAAGTGTAGTAATCTAGTTTCCATCTTCTATGTCTATGTTTTATCAGAACATCTCCTTGTCATCTCCATTCCTATGGATACAGAATGTTGAGCTTTGAATACTGTCCTAGGATTCCTGTTTGTCAGTTCCTGGGAGCTCTTGTGACTAATGGCTAATAAATAACATCTGTCTCATCATTTGTGGTTGTGTGGGCTCACTTCAAATTGGCGACGAGGTCTGGCCATTAGTCACTCAACCTACGTGTGTTCACGCTTTTCATCTGTCTTTGGAGTCGAATTGGAAGAAAAATTGAGTAATATTCAACTCCTACGCTGATGGGATCAAGGATCTCAGCGTGTATCAAAAGCTTTGGTTAATTCCTACGCTAATGGGATCAAGGATCTTAGCGTCTATCAAAAACTGTCTTCAGCAATATCACTACGACCGTGATATGTTTTAATACAGTCAAGACTTTGATGTTTGTAGCTTCGATTCACCTTCACTTATTTGGAAAAGATTCAAACTATCATCATTTGAATGCAATACCTGGAAATGACAAAATAAACTGTGAGTAAACCTCATTTCCTTCTTTTTAAAGGAAAACCCTCGCAGTTTGTTTTAATAGCATCTGGCAGTAAAAGGCATGTTGGTACTATTACTTGGAAAATTATTTGTGAGACTTGAGATAATATTTTCCTTGTTTTAAAAATACATTTATCTGCTTCACACTGAAAGCGCAAGATTTACATTGTGCTTTTACCGTATTTTCACTGATTAGTCACTTACTCGTCCTTTTGCTGCCCAACGGTTTTTTTGCATAGCGGAGATCTGTTCATGCCTCTGTTCTTCGTCAAATGGTGACGTCGTAGAACTTTCAGCACTGACTGAACAATGTCGAGGGAACAGAACATGTAAGACGTAATCAGCCTGACTGAACAACGTCGAGGCAACAGAACACGTAACAGGTAATTAGTTAACGTCACACGCTTTCTTCCATTGCTTAGTTGCAGTCTGAACAACGTCGAGGGAACAAAACACGAAGCACGTAACTTGTCAATGTCAAAGTCACACGCTTTCTTTCGTTGCACCGTTTGTCACCTTATCAACATGCTACTCTTCCTGCTCCTCACGGGCCAAATTTCAACCGGCACTACTGCGAATCTGTTTGGAAGAGTAACGAGTCTACTCCATCTATGTGGTAAAATGTAATCTTAATTAACCAGTAAAATATTATCTGGTTGATGGCGTGGCATCTACTGGAACTTTGAACTCAGCAACAAAGCAATTTAAGACAAGATTGAATTTAATTATTTCTTTGGTAACAGTGCCATCTAATGGTTTAGCGGCACATTGTCATTTCTGCTGGGAAAATGTAATTTCGTATTCTTGACTTGCTATGCTGTAGTTTATGTTTATACCTTATAACTGTGGTACAAGTGATAAAATTATACTTACATTTATATAATTTATTTTATCATTATACTGTTTTATAACAGTTAGTTTTAAACTGCTACATATTTGCAAATTAATATTTACTTGGAAATATGCAGAATGTACAAGCCCCTCCTCCATTTTTACAGCTCCCAGGTGATCCTCCTGTCAAATGGAAGGTATGGTTTAGAGCCTTTGAAAAATATTTAGGGGCAATTGGTGGCAGCAGATTTAGTGCGCAAAGAAAATGTTTTATTCTGGAACATAATCTTGGTTTCGAAGGACAAGCTGTATTAGAACATTTACCTGCAACGCAATTAGGTGAGAATGGGGAGGAATTAGATGAGTTTGAGAAGACAGTTAGGAGTTTACAGAAACAATTTGATGTTGAAAGTAGTTTGGTTGTCCTAAGACATACGTTTTTTACTAGAAAACAAGAGGAAAGTGAAAGCATTATAGCTTATGTTGCAGCTTTAAGAATTTTAGCGTCAGAGTGTGAATTTGAACAATTTACTGAACAGTTAATAAGGGATCAGATTGTTGTTCATACTAATTGTGGGAAAGTCCAAGAGAAGTTATTAACACTTAAAAATCCATCATTGGATGAGACCATATCTATTGTGAAAAGCATTGAACTTTCACAGAAAGCTAAAAAAGAGTTGAAACCAGAAAGAGATTCTTCTGATAATGTTGTAAAAGAGTCAGTAAATCAGAAAAGCACAAAAACTCAAGCAAAGGTGCCTTATAAAGTAGAATATAAAGGTAATACTGACTCAAAAGGTACTAAATTGTTTCAAAGCAAAATCAAACAAAAGAATGTCTGTACAAAGTGTGGGTTTGCTGAACATTTTCCTAATGCAAAAATGTGCCCTGCTGAGAATGCGTCTTGCCATAAGTGTGGTAAACAAGGGCATTTTGCAAAAGTTTGTATTTGAAAGAACACTGTGAATACAGTCTATAGAAAAACATCACAAGATGATGAAAGTGATGGGGAAGTGGTGAGCTCATTATCAGATTTGGTGGTAGTTGTGAAGGATGAAACGGAAGATTGTGTAGATCCTATTGTTGAAGTTTTGGTAGACAATAAACCTCTTGATCTGTTGGTTGATTCAGGGGCACGTATAACCATGATAACTGATGAGTTATTTGAAACGACATGGAAGGAAAGGTCACTTTACCCACCTGACAGGAGACCACTCTCTTATGAGGGTAGGCAAATAGAATGGTCAGGATTCTTTGAAGCTACGTTAGTTTTTAGACAAAGAACTATTGAAGGTAAAGTCTATGTAGCTAAAAAAGGACTCAATATTCTTGGTTGGTACCATCAAGGATTATTCAAAATGCAACTTAGACCTGGCACGAAAGATCAAGTTTCTGTGGTTGAAGATGGTGAGTTAGAGGATACTTGTAGTTCATGGTTTGATAGGTTCCCAAAGGTATTTGGGGATGGTTAAGGATGCATTTCAGCTTTTAAACACAGGTTAAAAGAAGGTGCAATCCCTATCTAACATAAGTTACGGACAGTACCTCATAGTGTCAGGGATGATTTGGCCAATGAGCTCAGGAAGATGTGTGATTCTGGAGCTATTGAACCCATTGAGTCTTCTCTTTGGTTATCTCCCTTGGTTGTCAGACGCAAACCCAATTGTAGTTTGAGAGTCTGTATTGATCTTGGCAGTGTCAATAGTGAAATTTGGATAGATTCCCATCCTTTGCCTCGCATTGACTACATTCTTTCCAAGTTTGCGGGGTCTAGATATTTTTCAAAAATTGATTTACCTTCGGCTTATCACCAAGTGCAATTAGATCCCTCTTGTAAACACATCACAGCTTTTGTATCTCCTATTGGAACATTTCAATTTAGGAGAATGCCATTTGGCCTAGCTAGTGCAGCTTCAGTTTTTCAACGAGTTATGGAGAAGGTTTTGCAAGGTGTTATGGAAACTGTTGTTTACCAGGATGACATCTTAGTAGCTGGGAAAACTAAAATTCAACATGATTCTAATGTGTCTAAAGTGTTGGAAAGGCTAGAGCAGAATGGCATTGTGGCAAATAAGCTTAAATGCATGTTTGGTGTGCAATCAATTGAATATTTAGGACATCAGATTTCAGGAGCAGGTATAGTACCAAGGGAGGGTTTGATACAAGCAATTGTAGATGCTCCTAGTCCGACTACAAAAGAGATGGTTTCCTCTTTTCTGGGAATGTGCGAGTTTTATTCAAAATTTATTCCCAGCTTCTCTACGAAGACTGCACATATGAGAGACTTGCTAAAAAAAAGGGCAATTTTCAATTGGGATGACATCTGTGAAAGGGAGTTCAAGAATTTAAAAAAAGAATTAGGATCATGTAACATTTTAACACCATTTGATCCTAATATAAAATGTACTGTGTCAGTCGATGCGAGTTTGTATGGCTTAGGTGGTATGATTTCACAAGTGAAAGATGGGAAGGAACCTACTGTTGGCTTTGCGTCACGGGCTTTGAGACCTAGTGAAAAGAACTATTCAGTAATCGAGCGTGAACTCTTGGCTTGTTGTTGGGCAATTGAAAGGTTTAAATGTTTTTTGTGGGGTAGGAATTTCAATCTTCTTACTGATCACAAACCGTTGATTCCAATTCTGCTAGGAAAGGTTGTAAAAGATCATACACCGCGTATAGCAAGACTTAGTAGCAAACTTTTACAGTATAGCTTTCAAGTTGCGCATATACCAGGTGGAAAGAATACTCGTGCAGATTTCTTGTCAAGATTCCCTGTACCTATGTCTAAAAATGATTTCAAAGAAGACATAGATGAAGATTGCTTGATTGCTGCTGCAGATGCGTGTTTAGTTAGTTGTTTCTCTGAAAATGAATGGTTTGCTGCTATGGAGCAAGACATTGTTTTGAAGAGAGTCAAACATTACATTATCACTGGTTGGCCTAAAGAAAATTTACTTGAAAAAGAATTTCATCCTTTTGCAAAAGTTGACGATGAGTTAACTCTTGAAGGAGGCGGTATGATTATTTTGGGGGTTGAGAAATTTGTATCTCCCAAGAAATTAAGGTCTGCTATAATTAACTTCGGACATGATGGACATTTGGGGCAAACTAACACAAAGAAAAGAATTCGTAATTTTTACTGGTGGCCCTCTATGGACCAACAGATCACTTCTATTGTAGAGGATTGTTTTATCTGCAATTCAAGTGATAAAGTAGTTAAGATTGTTTCTCCTCCGATTCAACAGGTGGTGTTGCCTGATGGTCCATGGTTGAAATTGGCGATGGATTTTGTGGGTCCATTCAACATATTACCTAAAAAGTGTAAATTTGCATTGGTTGTGGCCGACTATTTTAGCAAATGGTGGGAGGTCCATTTCATGTCTGATCCTAATTCTAATGAGGTTATCAAATTCTTTCAAAGTCTATTTGCTAGGGAGGGGTTTCCGAAAGAGATCGTTTCGGATAATGGAGTTCAGTTTACCTCAAAGGAAATGTCTGTCTTTTTGTCTCAATCGGGTATTGTTCACAAGAGGGTGGCTCTGTATCATCCACAAGCAAATGGTTTTATTGACAGGAATAACCGTATTTTGGTGGAGTGTATACAATGGGCAGTCTCTTCTGATTTTAATATTAAGGAGGCTGTGCAAAGTATGTTATGGGCACATAGAACAACTCCGAATGCAACCACTGGTTCAAGTCCGTTCAAACTTTTAAGAGGAAGAGAGGCTTTATTCCATCTGTGTCCAGCTTGGATGAGAGAATGGGGTTCATCTTTACAGAATAAGTCAACTCAGGAGAATTTCTTGACAAATAGTCAATCTCATACTGATGTTAATGTAAATAAGCATCAAGGAGGACAAGTTGTTAAAAGTCATCAGAAAACAATCATTCAGAAGGACTTTGTGTCTAACATAAAGGTTGGTGACAGGGTTAAGATCAAATCACCACATAATGTTCCTAAAGGTTTATCTAAATTTGGTTCACCAGTTCAAGTTGATGCTGTTACAAAATTTGCAGTGAGAGTTAATGGCAAAAACTGGTGGAATCTTGCTCGTGTCTATAAATTGCCCAAGAAGGTTGTTTCTCAGCTGGGATGTGCTACCAGAGGGAAAAATACAGAAGTTGAAATTGCTGGTAAAAATGATTCTAAGTTGGTTTATGTTCCTCCTAGGAGGAGCAGTAGGATTAGGACTTGTAGTTTTGGAATGCTATGTAGTTTTTGAATGTATTTTGTAAATGCAAACGCTATATAGTTTTTGGATGTAATTAGTTTTTATTGAAACTTTAAAATGCATATGCTATATGATTCTTTTTCTTTTCTTTATAATGTTTTATTCTGCTCATCTTCTCTATCTTATTTCTGTAGTTTCTTCTTTTTAGGTTTTTTATTCATCCTTAAATTTTTAGGTTTTGATTTGTGTGAAAGAAGGGAAATATTGTAGTAATCTAGTTTCCATCTTCTATGTCTATGTTTTATCAGAACATATCCTTGTCATCTCCATTCCTATGGATACAGAATGTTGAGCTTTGAATACTGTCCTAGGATTCCTGTTTGTCAGTTCCTGGGAGCTCTTGTGACTAATGGCTAATAAATAACATCTGTCTCATCATTTGTGGTTGTGTGGGCTCACTTCACAAAGGCATAAACCAAGGTGCACAAGGAGTAGAAGTTTGTCAAGGCATACTAAGGGAGCTAAATCATCTACAGCATCCAAGATCCAACAATTGACTGAGTCTAAATTATTGGGGAACACTTCCATAAGTGAAGGGGGGGCATAGCCAAACGGTTTGCCAGTTCAAAGCCTGATATATTTCCCCACTTGCTGGTACTCAATGAAGCGGAGTCTGATTGTCGGTTTGATTAACCAGAAGCCACAAATCTGCTATTAAGTTAAATGGAGCAAACCAATGGTATGAGCAATCCTGGACTTTAAGTTTTCCCAAAACATGTGATGGAGAGTTGGTACAGATCCAACATTAGCATCTAAAGTGTGGCTGGCTGAGTGAGTGGGACCCACTACTAGTAGAGAAAGACCAAAAACTGTTAGAACAGTCTACTGTTGGTAACCCCTCTTGTATCATTTGTGTCTCAAAGGTTACTGGGTGAGATATGGAAACCCTGAAGAAACACCAGGGAGACAGCAGTAGCAGTCAATCAGAGAAGGCACGAATCACCAATACTAGAATCTTCACAGTGGAGGAGAGTCATCAGCAGAAAAAAGGCCTTCAGCAATATGGTAAGTAACACTGCTTTTTTGAAACCAACTACAGGCACAAGAGACTCTCAGAAGTAGCTTTTACACTACTTCACCCCAGAATCTCACCCATGACTAGCAGAGACTTTCGGAGGCACTAGATTGTGTCCCCCATGTCGACCGCCTCCTTCCCCTTACTTCATGTTTTGGTGGCACCGCGTGCTCTGTGCAGGGTCATGTGGTAGCAGCTGCGACAGTAGCTGTCCCCATTTAGAAGTTGCAGTGTACTGGAGTGAATAAATAAAACATGCATTTACATTTTGAATATTCTTGATTATAATGATAACCCTTGCTATGCAAATAACAGGGTACAAAAGCAATGATTGACGGCAAAGGGAAATGTGTTTGTAGTCTGCGAACTACGTGCAAAATATGACATATTTTATTGGACTGTCAGAAGGTGTTGGATATAGGGAAAGTGTTTTTATGCCCAATCTTTAAAACATATGGTATTAAAAATAGGGTACAAGCAGTAGATCTTCTAACTTAACTGATCAATTCAGAATATAGCTTGCGCAAAGGGGAAGTTCATTCAAAAAGTTTAAAAAAATTCTTAAATGTGAATAGAACTGAAATACTTAAAAAAATATTAACAGATATATAGTACGTTATACGGAATGCTGGAAAGTCTAATGAATTTTAAATGTATGAATTTTATGATAGATTTTATTTAAGATAAGCGATTTTAAGAGTCTGTATTTATTGAGACTTTAAATGTTTAAGGACTAACTAGTCCAAATAAACTTCTATTTTGACTGACTGACAGATAACTTGCTTTCCTATGGTTAATAATGTTAGGTGTTTCCATTTTGATTCTCGTGCTAACTTAACTTGGCTCTAGGCCTTAGCCAAATGCTGCACATTTTGAGACTGTCAGTATGCTAGTTGTTCATGTCTTTGCAGGTACATTACCAAGTCCCTTGTTAGCTACAGAAAGCCCAATATTCTGTTCTAGATTGATAGAAAGTTTTGGAGATGAAAATCTGGCAGCAAGGATGGAGAAAAGATGATTACAGAAGACTCCTGCACCCGTCGTACCAGGAGGATGCAGCACTTAAGGAGGAGCAAATGTGTACCTAATTATGCTGGGATAGGAATTTAGGGAAGTTACCAGCTCCCGACAGATGATGCAATGGGATTGGTTTGGAACTGCGGGAGAGAGATATAGCTGTTCTGGAACTTTCGATTGTGCTTTTAATGACTGTTCTACAGCAGTTAGATTCCAGACCCATTTCTGAATGAGAAGAGAGCAGATCTCTCCACTTTTGTGATTTCCCAGAGTGTGAGGCTGTATGCTAAACACTCTTTCTGAACTTCTCCTGAGGTTCACATGATGCTGACACCTTCTTCATTTCCCCTTTAGAATTCCTCTTCACGCTTTCCTTTCTCAATTTAGCTAGAATTTGTTTCTTTATGGAACATTGCCTCTGGATAATCTGCCTTCCTTACGTACTGATTATTTGCATTCTGCACTTTATAATATCTCGATTTAGAGCACATGAGCATCTTAACCTTTTCCCTGTTTTTCCTATTTATTAACCTTTGAAGAGTGTAATGAACTAATATTCTGAAAAGAAACCTATATGGTTGACTACCATCCTCTCTGTCGTTATTAGAGGCTTGTATTGGTTTACTGAAATGACATTGGCTTCTGAATGCTAATTCTCCCTCAACTCTTCAAATCAACTACCAAAGGTCCATATGACCAGTAGGGGAGTCTGTTCAATGACTACACCAAGAGCTTGTCCATCTACCCTCGCCGACCCAGAAGATCTGCCGGTCCAGCCTCGGCTGAGCCGTTTCTATGTCCCAAATTTCGAGGACTTTTGCAGATTAGAACTGACGGTGTCCTCGGGTTCCCCTATGGACCCGCTTCCTCACAAATTTTGGAAGCTCTTTCAGAAGGAACTTTTCTATCCACTGTACTCCATCTGTCTCCAGTCTTTTGAAACTGCTTTGGTTCCGGACTGTTGGAAAACAGCAGTGGTGTCCCCCCTCCTGAAGAAGCCCACCCTTGATCCCACCTGCCCGGAGAATTATAGGCCCATCTCATTGCTCCCTTTTCCAGTCAAAATCATGGAGAAGGTGGCTACCCAGTGTCTGTCCAGATACCTGGAAGATAACAACTGTCTGGACGTGGCCCAGTTTGGGTTCCGCCCAGCACATGGGACGGAGTCGGCTCTGGTGGTCGTGCTGGACAAACTTCGTTCGCGAGTCGACACCGGTCGAGCAGCCTTTTTGGTGCTGCTCGACATGTCGGCCGCGTTCGACACGGTCAGCCATCCGATTCTTATCAGGAGACTGGAGGAGGCTGGAGTTACTGGGCTGGCTCGAGACTGGTTAGTCTCGTATCTCTGTAATAGGCAGCAAGTGGTGGCCCTGCCGCCTTATAGATCAGGTGTGCGGAAGGTTGGGCAGGGGGTGCCCCAGGGCTCAGCCATCAGCCCAATACTGTTTAATCTGTACCTTCGACCTCTAATTCAACTTATCAGTACATTTGGTATCTTGGTATTTAATTATGCCGACGATACCCAACTGATTTTTTCATTGGAGGGTGCAGAGGCTATCTCCCTAGAGACCTTCCATCGCTGTATGTCAGCTACAGCAGACTGGTTGTGTTCCAACTCACTCCAGTTTAATAGGTCAAAGACGGAGGTACTGTATTGCTCCACTGATCGGGTTCCACGCTCTCTGCCAGAGGAATTCTGGCCTTCTTCCTTTTCGGGATCAGTGACTGCAGCAGACTCCGTGCGTAACCTGGGAGTTATGTTCGGTCCTAACCTTCAACTGGATGGTTTTGTCAACAAGACCATTGCTACTTGCATGGTATTGCTTTGCATGCTGCGCAAAGTCCTTCCTATGCTCCCAGCCCCGGCTAGAGCTGAAGCTGTGCGGGGGATTATATTGAGCAGGTTGGGTTATTGCAATGCATTGCTTCTGGGTGCACCTAAGAACTTGGTTGGCAAGCTCCAACGGATACAAAACATGGCAGCCAAGTTGGCCTTGTCTCGCCCGCGCATCGCCTCGTCCACCGCAGCGTTGCGTGATCTCCACTGGCTACCCGTCCAGCAGCGGATTCTCTTTAAGGCCTTGTGCCAAGTCTTTAAGGCGCTGCACAGACAGGGTACTGTTTTGCTGCAGAATCTTTTCTCCTGGTACACTGCTTCACGAACCTTGCGATCCTCCTCTGCTTGCCTGGTAACGGTTCCCAGGTTCCAGAGGTCTAGAATGGGCGGTCGATCCTTCAGGTTTGCTGCCGCCAGTCTTTGGAATTCTCTTCCGCTCCAATTGAGGAGCCAAAGTGAATTCCTTTCTTTAAAGAGAAATTTAAAAACGTATCTCTTTCCTAGAGTAGCGTGATCTCTGTGACCGTTGCTAGTTTGTCTTTCAAAGCGCCAGGATACCCTTTGGGTGGCAGTGTTTTGCGCTATATAAGACCGGAATACATACATACATACATACATTGAGATCAGAGACCCCGCTCCATCAAGGGTAATTTCATAAGATGGTCAAGGTCCTCAAAGAGGCCCAATAGTGCTTGATACAATAGAGAGCTACAATATTAGCTTTGAAGAAGGCAGTGACACTAAACTTGAACAGTTGTATGATGGAACCCCGCATGCTTTTACCCCACATGTTTTTACCCAGCAGTGACTACCCCAACTGCGACAATACCACATGTTCCTTTACCACGCAAGTCTATACAACGACTTGCCTCAAAGAGGCACTGGACTTTGGAATAGTATAAATTACTATTCCAACTCCAGTCTACACAACAGTAGGGAAGGTGTTAGACTTAAAATCCAACACCAGTCCAACAACGTGCCCCCCTAAAGCAAGTCGTTGTAATGACTTGCATTAGGGGGGCACGTTGTTAAAGGACTGTATGATAACACCCCAGTCAAGGAACTGACTTCCTTGTAAAGGCAGGTCATTGTTCTGACTGTGGGGTAAAGGATGTTTCCCCACTCAGAAGTTAAAGAAGACAGAGGTTGAAGTGAATTTCTGTTTTTATTTAAATGTACTCGGCTGCCTTTGCAGTTAGTTAGTGATATCTGCAAGAAGACTGAGTGGGTAGTGTAGAGAGATGTTGATGTACCGGAGACACTGTGGTCTCTCCATGTTTTATTGGTGGTTGTGTGGTGTAGGGAAGAAGTATGGGAATCAAAGTGGGCCGGAATATAAGACGTTTTGTTACAAATGGATCGGAAGCAGGCGCGCAACTCCCATTGGACTAAAACGGTTTCAGCTCCTTCCTTCGCCTGCCATAGCCTGGGCTACAGCTTCATGGGTGCTTGTCTCAAGGAAAACCTGGACAGGGAACTGCATGGGAAGCACGCATTGGAGAAAACATTTTCTTTTTTTAAGAAACACATGTTCAGCTTTTCCTTCTGATGGTAAGTGCCTTCAAAGGAGGGGTGGGGGTCATCAGTAATTCATAAAATGCAAGTTCACAGACCCCATGTTGGGGGATTTCATTCTGTGCGGCCACTCGCTTTAGCATTCCTCGTTGAGACAATGATTGCCCATTCACACTATGATGACGGAGGCAGAGTTGCACTTGAAAGGCATTTCCTATCCTGTTCCTAACCCGACTGCTAACCTGAGTCCTTCCAAGCAATGAAGGTACAAATGACAAATTATATTGTATGCAGGGCTACTGGAATTATTATCAGATTGAGTGGTTGGAACGTTTGTCGCATAACCATAGTTTTACTGCATCTTATTATTTTTATTTTTTTATTTATTCGAGTTTTATATAGCGCTGGCTTGACCCGGAGGTATCAGAGCGCTTTACATGAGGATTAAGGTGTGTTACAGCGTTACATCAGTTACATTACAGTTACATCCGTTGCTAGTGTATTCAATAAACATAGAAAAACAAGACAGATGGAGGGAGGGAAGGGAATATAACGGGAGATGAGCAAGAAAACAATGTCTGATGTCCAACTGGGTAGGTGCCGTCCAAGGGGGTGAACTAGAGTCAAGCTCCTCTTTAGCTACATATGATAGCTCCACCGGGCATCAGCCAAAGGTTACTCTAGCTCCGTGATAAGTCCGAACAATTATGGATTCCGCCCAGGGGGCAACGTCATAGTTCTATCGAAGCAACATTGGTCGCCTCGTCCTCCAGCTTGCCCCCAAGCGAGTGTGAAACAATAGTGAGTGTTTGGGCATTTGTGCAGGCACCCAGTGGTAAAGCTTCATGTTTTCACCAAGTGTTGACACGTATCCTGGATATTAATGGTCTTCATTGGGGATCGGTATAATTCAGATGGAATGATGCAAGGGGAGTAAGAACTATTGCAACACAAATTGGACGATGAACCGCCATCTTAGGGTCAGGCAAACATGCTGCTGGTTGAGTGAGGAACATGCTGCGTTCAACTCTATTGAATTAATGAAATCGGGGAACGTATTTGCTGGAAAATCCTTGTGGGTCACCGCTGACGGTTTGCAGCTGATTTGGTGCGGTGTAAGAGTTCCTACTACTCACTGGATAGCTGCGATGGTCAAATCCGCCATATTGTTGATCAGCCCTCCGGTTTTACAATGTGGATTCATGGTTTTCAGGGTCAGGCAGGACTTTGGATGGGGGGATGGGGGAGAACCTAATCATATTCGGTGCAGCCGTGATATCCTTGCAAAAACCACAGTTGATGGACAGAATGCAGAACAATGTCATACATTCACCCCAGTACAGAGCTCTGAGCCTAAATCCATCGTTTTTTTGCACTCCACACCACCCCAGTTCAGACATGGCTTGGCAGTTCGGGCTGGACTGTTCCCATGAGGCACAGGGTCAGACTGATTTGCATATGGCCATGTCTGAACTGGGGTAGCAGAGTGGGCTAAAGAACGGTGATGGATTAAACCCAGATCAGTCGACTGGGGGTGAGTGCTTGTATTGTCAACGCTCCGTCCATCATTTCCTTTGGTTTTTCTGTGATATCCTTGCAGCACCGCACTGCTTTAGGCGCTTATCGGAAGTTGCACCCTAGTAAGGATCAGTCCATCTGCCACATAACCCATTGACTGTTTCCTAATCTGCAGATTTTTTTTTCATAACTTTCATAACAGACTTTATTCAAACTCATGTCATAGCAAGGCCCAAACGGGCCACATATATATACGGATACAATGTATATCGGCATAATGCCACAATTTGATAATATAAATACAAGCAGTTCAACATACTGCCAAAAACTTGTCTGGGTCTCTTCACTTCAACCCCAGGCGGCACACCACGCACCCGAATGCCAAACAATACAATATGTCAAGTGTCCCGACCATATGACTGAACCTCGCCGTCAAGTGTTTGAGTCAGCGATGGCTGAGGCTTCAGAGTGAGACCCAGATAGTCTAACCAATGCTTCCAGGTTTTTGAGTTTTTCTGGAGACATCCCCTGGCTCAAACAACTGGCACCTCCAGCCCCATGCAAAAGTCCATGCCTCTCTTCCAGAGGCCCACCAGGAGCAGCATAACCGCCCTCTATAATCGAGCTATATCTCGCTTGGCGAGTGTTAGGCCCAGGAATAATGATGGCGTCTGTAGCTATTGCCGCTAATCTCTTCCGTGTTGTGTGACAAAAAAGCCAATCTAGGGAATCTAGGAAGCACCCACCTCAGTACCTGCGTAAGACATGCCATTACTTCCCTCCAAAAGGCGATACAGGTCCTGACAGTGTGGTAGAAAGTGCCTTCAGCATTGCTGCAGCGCATACATATTGGGGATGCCACCAACCATGTCCTCCATAGCTTGTGGCATGTGTAGAAAGCCCTATGCAAGTATTTGAATTGAATTAATCGCAAACGTGACGAGATTTTCGCGCCCCTGGGGGACTCCAAGGCCTCCGTCCAGTCATCATTGTCTATGGGGCCTAGATCCGACTGCCATGTCGCCCGGAGGGCCTCAAGCAGGGAGGACTATTTGTGACGAGCAATTGATATATTTTCGAAATTGTGTGATCTTCAGGAGTTTACCTTCTAGTGGGTTAAAGTCGCGGAGGGCCGTAAGGTTTGCAATGAACGTAATTTATGCATGGTGGAACTGCAGGTATTTGTTGAATTGACTACAGGGCATAGAGTATTCCACCTCCATCTCTTGGAATGAGTGCAGCCATACAGAACACAACCAAGAGAGGAAATCCCAATCAAATCCTAGCCCCAAAAGCCTTGGAGATCAGCTTGCTCAGGGAGGAGTATATTGCGCCACAGCAGAGTTTCACACGTGTGGCGACCACACCCTACCCTCCGACGGAGAGTTTGATGCCACACCAGTATCACCGTCTTAGCAGCTGAGGGGAGAGCTCAAATATCCGATCTGTCATATAGGTATGTGTCTAGGGTGGGGTCCTCTAACAGCCAACGCTCCAAAGCATAAGCCGGGCCATCCCTGGAACAGTACCACAAGTCAATCAGCACTTGGAGGTGAGATGCCTCATGATAGCACTGAATATTCGCTGCTGCAATGCCCCCACAGTAGGTGCAGTGAAAGCACTACTTATTCTCACCCGAGATGCTACCCTCCCCCCCCTAACAGGAATTGGCCCAGCTTAGCACTAACCGGTCGGAACTATGATAGGGGAATTAGTGGTTTTGCAGGTGATAAAGTATGCGGGTAAGAGACACCAGTTTAAATATGGCAGAGCACCCATACAGGGACAGTTGCAATCCCGTCCAGGATCTAATTTCGACTTTGACCTTATTTATTATTGGGCCCATATTATGCTCCAAGGACATCTCTCAGTTATCTGACAAGAAAAACTCTCAGTTACCTTAGACTCTCTTTATTCTGTAACATATACCTCGCCCATCGGCTACAGCCAAGTGTCCCACTCAGTGGCCATATGATGGATTTGCATACATGCGTAAATAAGCCTGAAGTCTCACCGAAAACCTGATTATTCTGGAGGATCCTAGGACCCGATCTGTGTGGGTCTGTAAATAAGAATTGGACATAGTCTGCATATAAGGCAATGCGGATAGAAATTCCCGTAGACTATTCAATGCCCCGGATCAAGGCATCCACACGGACCCACGCGGCCATCGGCTCAATAGCGAGCACACACATGAGAGGGGACAGCCCTGCCGCGTGCCGCAGCCACTGGGAAAAGAGATGGGGAGAGAGACCCTACTAGCTAATCGGAAGGATGCTGTCAAGCGAGTGTAGAGCAGTTGAATGTATGTCAGGAAGAGTAGGCTAAAGTTCAGGTGTTTTCAGCAGTATGAAAAGATATGTCCAACTTACTGAATCAAATGCCTTATCTATGTCAGCTAGCAGCAGGATAGCCGTTGGATTAACGATCGACAGCGGCTATAGCATTATGGGCTCATCTGATGTTGTGGTGTGTCGCCTGGCATGGGCATGAAGCCCACTTGATATGGGTGTATCAGGTTCGATAAATAAGGCAGCGATCTATTGGCAAGGGCTTTAGCCAGCAGCTTAGCTTTTACGTTCATGAGGGATATCAGGTGGTATGATGCACGATGTTCTGGGGGGCGTCCTGGTTTCAAAAAGACCATGATTTCAGCTTGCCTCCAGTCTGGGGGCACGGAAGTAGCTTGAACTACAGCTTAAACAACTGCGAGGTAATGTGGGCCTAGCTGGGACATGTACGCCTTGCAAAATTCACTTGGGAATCTGTCAGAGCCCAGTGACTTCCCGAGACGCAGCCTTGACAGCGTTATTGCCTATTCTTTCAATGTAAGAGGAGCCTCCAAGGACTCTCAGGCCTCCACGACAGGTCCTTCAGAGGCATATACCTAAACAATTGCTCGATCTGGGAGGCACTCGGCACCTCTTGCCCACTATATAGGGTCCGATAGAAAGTGGCAAAGCTACTTACCAGGACAGCCGGGTCGGTGAGTACAGCACCGTTCGCATCATAGACCCCAGGAAGTTGGGCCAGCATCACTGCCAGTCAACATAATCTATGTAGGAGCCTCCCCAACTTGTCACCCTATTGGTAGATTCTACTCTGTGTGGCCAGCCATACGCATTATGCTTCTTCCACAAGTTCCCCCTGGTATTGCTGATGGGTAAGACACAATTGCCGACGCAACATGATACCACCACCCTCTAGTACCTGCCTCTCCAGTCCGATAATGCGGGCTTCCAATTGCATTAAAGTGTGTCTGTGTCGCCTGCGCTCAGCTGCACAGAAACTGATGTCGGCCCCCTGAATAGTGGACTTCAAAGCCTCCCATAGGGTGTCTGCCGAGGGGGCCGTTGCCACATTATTAGAAAAATTGTTATTCAAAGCCTGATGGATATGGGTTCGAAAAGCCTGCTTCTGTAGATGCTGTGGAGAGAGCCTCCATCAGAATGGGGGTCGACTTGGACGGACCAGAAGCAGGATGGCCATTCGGGAATAATCCAAGAGTCCTTTGGAATAGGATTCATGGACTGGGGAGTAGAAGCAAAGCCTGCATCTTAGAAGTGGTGGGCCCTGCATGTCCTCCCATCCCACTAAGTCAGCAAGGACACCAATTGAGACTCCAGAGCCCGTCCCACAACACCAGACGCTCGCCATCTGTCCCTATCAGGGCAAATCATATCATTCCAGTCCCAGCCAATAATCACCAAACCCTCCGGTATGGATTCCCACACATCCACCAGATGGTCCACATAGCTCTGGCTATAAGGCAAAAGTGCACAAATGCTATCAAGCACAATGTGTTCCCCGGATATGGTCCTGTGAACCAATATGTACCTGCCTTGTCTGTCTGTCCACACCTGCACTAGAGTGAAGGGGATTCTACAGTGTATCATGATGGCCCCCCCTTTGAAGACCCTTGTGAAAGCAGCATGAAATGTGTGTGCATAACCATATTGAGCTTAACAGGGAGTCTTGGTGCCCATTAGGTGCGACTCTTTCAGAAATAGGATATCTACTCCAATACTTTTGGCTAGGCGGAGTACAGCGCTGCGCTTAACCTTTTCAAGCATTCCCTCGACATTCCATCTCACCACATACAGCTGTCCGGAGGTGGCCTGTACGTCACGGTCTGCCTTACAGAAATAGGGTTATTGCATTGCATCTAGATAGGAGGAAGGGTACTGCCATGGGGCAGCACAGACATCGCAGCCAGTGTGAGAACAAACAATACATATACAACAACAATCAACCCCTGTTTCCCCACCCCCTCTCCAATACCTCGAAACAGCTGAAGTATCTATAGCAGAGGCCACCCCATGCTGCCTCAAACAGGAGGCAGACGTAGGGTCGGTCCAGTGGATCGCTAAAATCCCCATTGTCATATTAGCAACCTGAGAGGGTCAAAATGTATCCATACAAACATACAGCCCATAGAGAAACCAAGATAATGCATCAGTCAGAACAGAAAGAAGAAGGACTTGCCTAGCCACACAGAGAAGCCATGAGCCACTTATTTGTTAGATTTCAACGTCCCATCCTCGGGGCCTTTCTCTGGTTCTCCACTGCGAGCTTTGGAGCACCATGTCATCCTGGACTGATGTTTGTTTTGCAATCGGCAGGGTTCTCCTGAGGAGGAGTCCAAATCATGATGTGGCAGCATCAGTGGTTTTAAATGTCTCTGTCCATGCGAAGACTTCTTCTGGAGAATCAAAGAACAGGGTGCAGGAATTGTATGGAGAATGTACAGGATTTTGAGATCCTGAAGGCCGGCTTTGGCCTACAGAAAGGACTGGCGTT
This sequence comes from Lissotriton vulgaris, assembly GCF_964263255.1. Taxonomy (NCBI): domain Eukaryota; kingdom Metazoa; phylum Chordata; class Amphibia; order Caudata; family Salamandridae; genus Lissotriton; species Lissotriton vulgaris. The sequence continues at coordinate 79,637 of NW_028253907.1, read as the reverse complement.
GCTGCTGCACCATTTTGGTATAGTCCAGGAATATCATTATTTGATGGGATTCATATAGGAGTACAGCCCGGGATCTTGCCTGACTGAGAATGGCATCATGATTGTGGAAGTTGAGGACTTTAGCGATTACGGCCTATGGTCTGGTGCCTGGAGGCGGCCGCTGAAGCAGGGTCCTATGCGCACGTTTAATTATAAAGCAGGGGAACAGCGTGTCCGGAGGAATCCATGATGCAAGGCAGTGGGTTAGGAATGTCCCCATGTCCTCGCCTTCAGTTTTCAGGAAAGCCTACAAAGCAAAGGTTGTTCCTGAGAGCCCGACCTTCCGCATCTTGACCCCAATGGATATTCACTTAGTGAGCTTTTCAAGTGTAGAAACCTTGGTCTGAAGTCTAGAAACTGTGTCTTCTATGCCAGAGACTCTAGTGCCAGTTTCAGCTATGCGTCTACCTCATTGCGGAGGTCCTGATGTAGTATTGTCACCTCAGAACACATAGCGCCAATCCTGGCCTCAAGGGCGTCCCTAGTTTGGATGATTGCGGCAAGCAGAGGGGTGTTATCAGGTAGTGCAGTGGTACCTCCCCCGGTGTGAACATGTTGAGCTCCTGCCCTGATGAAGCGCTCAATTGTGCTCGGTTTTTAGGAGTTTCCCGGGGACATATCTTTGGCCATTTGAGGGGGCAATGGGCAACGAGGGACAGTGCAAATCCACCCCACTCGAGCAACTCCACTCGCCAGATAGATTAGAACTCTGCCCCACCTACCACCGGTGTCTGGGCTGCCCCTCACACATGCAGTTGCTGGTTCATATTGTTTCCAGGACAAGTACTCAGTAGACCTTAAGCTGCAGCATCCATGTCGCCATGGAATGCAGGCTGGGGAGGGGTCCTCCCAACCACAAACCGGGCCAAGGCCTAGCCCGGTTGCCTCCACTGACAGGAATATGCCCCCCAGCAGGCACCTCACCTCCTATTTATATTGCTCCTGGCCTCCGTGTCTCTGGCCAGCATGCAGAAGTCACAGCGCCGGCAGGCCTGGTCTCCCTAAACCCGCACTTCGGGCAGGATCGCTGAATCTGCACCATCCGTCGGGCGGGCTGCAGTCGTTCGATCACGCAGCCAGACTAGCCTCAGCGTTGTTGTTGTGGTGTCAAACCTGGGTGCAGCCGGGCCAGGACCAGGCAGCCTGTCCTGGCCTGGGCCCCCGGCCGTCGCAGCATGGCCGATACAGGATCCGCACCGTCCCCAGCTACTGTCCTCACCGCTGCAACTGTCATCAGGCTCCTCCTGCTCGGCACGGACCACACCACTCCCGGTCCCCAACGCTCTGAGGCCCAAAACGCGAGGTGACAGCAGGAACCAGGTCAGAATCCCTGGCTGAAGGAGTCCGACCTGCTATCCCCGGGTCCACGTCAGATGGCAACACGTCTCCATCTGTCATCTACTGCGGCCAGTGAGGCCCGCAGCGTCCTGCAGCTCGGCCTGTATCACCAGACGCAGCAGGTCCGGCCCTGAGTGACACCCCGGCAGCCTGGGAATCGATGAGGGGGCCGGAACTAGTCTTGACGGCAGATAACTGGTAGGATGTGGGAGGATTTTGGATGGGCTGTTGGAGATTGCCTAGAGCGTGCCCACCCTGTTGGACTGCTAGGCCACGCCCCTCCATAATCTGCAGATTTTAACAACAAAAATGTTTCTAGCTCAAATGATTCAAATGGTACTAAATACGCACCAACACATGTTACTGGGCAGTGGAAGACCGTTAGCAAAGCTTGACCGTTCACCTATTGGTTGCTAATTGCTTTATTGGGGTGTTAAACTGAAATGAATGAGGTGAAATTAATGCCCATACAGTGTTAATAAGTGCAAAAATGAAAAAACAGGGAAGTAATAGTGTCACAAAATGTGCCACATTAAGCAGCTTAATTTGGCTGCTCTGGACGCATAATTTACTCAACCCTTCCACCTAATTTCTCCCTCCCCAACTGTCATATAGTTCCAGTGGCCCTGATTGTATGTAATTGGATTTATATAGCGCTTACTACACTTGACAAGGGGTAGCAAGTAACATATACATGAAAAAAAGAGGAGAATTTTTTTTCTTTTTTAAAAAAGCATTGCAGTGATTCAGTGTCTATCAGGCAGTTCATAATTTTGTTAACATCATCTAGCATTCTGGAGAACACAGAAAGGGATATTGGGAAATATGGGTCTGGGCAGCAGTTACTTTTTCCGGTGGTTGATGATAAGTGGCACCAGAACTTATTAGTGGGGTCACAGACTTTTAAAAGATGGTCTCTGAGTAAAATGATCCTGGCTGCCTGTCCTGTCCCCGTCAGAAGGCTAGCCATGGCCGAAGCATTGATGTTGCCTGTGAGTCTATCAGGCAGTATTGTTGTCAGGGTGCTGGTTTGACAATAACGTCATGTCACCTAGTTACTTTAATAGTCATTGAGTGTTTCTAACACTCTGTACAAAGGCAGAAGAGGAGGGCAGCTGGTCACTGTGTTCCTCTACCTCATTATTGCTACCACAGTAGAGACAAACGTGGCTTGCAATATTCCACTGCAACTTATCAAGGGCTGCTGGTTCTGACTGCTCACAGTCCACCTCAAAGACCTCTGTATGAGCTTCTTGCCCTAGGTATTTATTAGCTGAACATGTAATAGACTGACACGTGGGTCCACATGCTGCTGTGCATGGACAGCACCTGGCACTGCCCCGACCAAAGCTTTCTGCTGCAGCAGCTGGTGCCAATCCACCCTGCCTTCTATTACCCTATTCCAACTTCAATCTGGCAACTGTAGCCCTGTGCGTTATAGGGTTTGGGGGGGGAGGAGGGGGGGGGGGGCTGCCCGCCCCAGGGGTTTTGGGCCGGGGGGGCAGCCAGAGCCCATTGGGCTGGTTGGGCTCCATTGGGCTGGAGTTGGGCTTGTTGGGCTTGGGGTTGGCTAGTTTTGGGCTTGACAGCCAAAGCCCATTGGGCTGGTTGGGCTCCATTGGGCTTGTGTTGGGCTTGGGTTGGGCTAGTTTCAGGCTTGGGGTTTTTATAACCGGCCAGCTGGTCAGGGAGGACACTGGGCAGTTTAGCTTTGCTGACTTTAGCTTTGTGGTGGCATTCTGTTGTGCATTTCGCGGTGATAGTGGCAGCGGGAGCCTTTGGTCACCAGCTGCGAGGGACATCTGGTGTCAGCGAGGAGATCTGAAGTGCGTCTCTGCACAGGGCCCATTGACGGAGAAGGATGGCGCGCTTGGAGGATCCGCTTGTCCTAGAGGCCATCCGCCTCTTAGAGGATGCGGGCCGCACTGACATGCTGTGGCCCGACGTGAAGGTGAGGCCCCCTAGGTGCGCAGCAAGTGGCGTCGCAGCGGCGGTAATCGCCTGCGAGCGCAGAAGAGGGTGACAGCAGAGGCGGGGGTGCGCGGCCACAAGGTGCACGCAGCTGTGCCTGTCAAACGCCCGCGGGGTGGGAAGCGGGGCGCTGCTTCGCGGCTTACCTTGGTGTTTAGGGAGAGGGCGGACGGGGCGGCACGGCCCAGGGAGGGGCAGGGGACACTGGGGGTGAATCGGGCGAGTGGGGGTGGCGCCCACAAGCGGAAACGGGGTAATAAGAGAGGTGCGGTGATCTCAGAACAGGGGCGTGGGGGTAGAGGCCAGGCCATAGAGTCCGGGTGGGGGGACCAAGTGGGAGAGAGGCGGGGGCTCCCCAAGAATATCCGGGGAGGGAGACGCTGGGCAACGGGTGGGGGAGAGGCAGGGGGGGTGGGCAGGGATTTTCCATGTTGGGGGTATATGCCGGCTTTGGACGCGGGGGAGCTGCGCAGGAGGATATCTGAGGACCGGCACAATATGTGGCCGGCCACTGGGGTGGAGCCGGCAGGATCGTCGGGTGTCGGGGGTGCAGGGGTGCTGAGGGGGCCTGTGGCGGAGGCGTGATCCGCCAGGAGCTGGAGTCCATGGAGTGACAGGGAGGAAAGTGCAGGCAGTTGGGGGAGGGGGTGGGGCGCTCAGGGCAGGGGAGTGGGGCCTGGGGCGTGGCAGTCTACCCTGTCGCGGCACAGGGGCCATTCATCTGGTGCGGTGAGGGTGGAGGGGGGCTCCCAGGGGGACGCTGGTGGGTTTGGCGGCTTAGGGGACAGGTTTAACCCCGGCATGTTGGACTCCACCTCTTTCTTTCGGCAGGACAGCATGACAGGGGGTCGGGAGAGCAGCATGCGGCTCCAATCCACCGAGAGGATGGGCCGGTTCTGCCTCATGCGGGCAGTCGTGCTCCCACAAGGGACCTGACGGTAGCGTCCTACAGGAGGCAGGGCAGTAAGTCCCCGCCAGCCCCACCCAGACGGGTCAATGCAGCCACCGGGGGACAGGGGCGGAGGTCCGTCAGTTCAGATCGGGACCCAGAGGAGTGGCACGCAGGGGGGAGAGAGTTTGGATTTGGGTGACCTGCTCCGCTCATGTAGGGAGTAGGCAGGGCTGAGCAGGCTGGAGACCGCGGAGGGCGGCCTATGGCAAGTATGCATGGGGCTAACAGGGCTGGAGTCCGAGGTGGACGGCTCGTCACAGTTGGATTACATGTAGGGAGCGAGCAGGGCTGAGCAGGCTGGAGCCCGCGGAGGGTGGCCTATGGCAGGAACGCAGGGGGCTAACAGGGCTGGAGTCCAAGGTAGACGGCCCCTCACAGTTGGATTACGATGAGGAGAGTGTGGAGGAAGGAGAAATATTGTAGCAGGGGACGGTCAGGATGGGGAGGATCGGAGTAATGCTGTTCCTAGTTTCTTGCAGGGTGCGCGAAAGAGACCCGAGGTGGAGAGAGTGACGGCCCCCCCTGCTCAACTGGTTAGGCGGCGGGATCCAGTGCAGACGCTGACCTTGACGCCAGGTAAGGCACGCAGGACAAGGTCACGGTGGGCATGGATGCGAGGGGGGAGAAAGAGGGGATGCGTGAATAAAGGAACGTACTTGCGGGACATGGGGGTGGGACCGGAGGAGACAGGTCCAGGCGCGAGCGGTGCCATAGGTGGAAAGGCGGATGGGGGGGATACCCAAGGAGGGCAAGGAGGGTAAAGGAGGTAAGAAGAGTCATGAGGTCCCGGTGCGCAAGCTGCCGTATATGGGCATTACGAAGCCCTTGGGGGCATACTTGTTGTTGGCCAAGGAGAAGATATGGAAAGGGGAGTAAGTGGATATCCTAAAGCTCCTGCATAGTGAGCTGACGGCAAAGGAGGGGTCTAAGGAGGAAGAGCTGGAGTTGGCTAAGGGGCCAAGGGTGCCCCTGAACATTGGAAATTGGTCGGCGGGTTTCTTGATTTTTGCCAGTGTGTACTGCAAAAAGTACCCGGACAGGTATGTTGCGCTCTTTAAATACATGGACTTGATCCGGCGGGCGCAGGTCACATACAGGGGTTATGCTTGATCGCACTATTACGAAGAGTTTAGAGCGCGCTTGGCCTGGGCCCCGGAGGCAAAATGGGGGGGAAATCGTTTCAGATCTATACCAGCAGACCATGGGTGGGGGCAAAGTTTGGCAAAACGATACACATGGCCAGCGGTTTACCGCTCGCGCCTCGCCCCTTTCAAACCCGCCCCACCCGCGGTGGGGTGGGGCAGGGAGGGAATACCGTTGGTGCCACAGTGGGAGCGTGTTGGGACTACAACAAGGGCGCTTACGCAAGACAATATTGCAGGTTCCGGCGCGAATGCTCCAAATGCGCAGGGCGGCACCCGGTGGTGCAATGCTGGGGGACGGGAGGCGGCAGTCAGGGTCAGCAGTCCGCGCTGTTGGGGCAACAGTCGAGGGCACGGGAGGTAGGGGAGGACAGGGGTCTCTGGGGAAAGGTTCATACACCAGTTAAACAGGACCGGCAGGAAACCTTCTTGGTGTCTTATCCATGGACCGAAGATGCGGGACTGCTCCGGCAGGGGTTTCGGGAGGGTTTCGAGCTGGGGTACGAGGGTCCGAGAGCTGCCAGATGGGCCGAAAATCTAAAATCTGCCAGCACACACAGGGCGGTGGTACGGGATAAACTGGGAATGGAAGTCCGGGAAGGGTGGATGGCGGGGCCTTTTCAAGTGAACCCTATTCGGGACCTGATAATCTCCCCTATCGGAGTGGTGCCGAAGAAGGAGCCCAAACAGTATCGGCTGATTTAGCATCTGTCATGGCCGGAGGGGGCATCGTTCAATGATTACATTTCGGCCGATCTGTCGTCGGTTTCTTACTCCTCCGTGGACGTGGCACGGCGGCTGGTCGCGATGGTGGGGACAGGCGCCCTCATGGCAAAATGCAACATCAAGTCAGCTTTTCGGCTGCTCCCGGTACACCCGGAGGATTTTCAACTATTGGAGACAGTCGGTCAGGGAGGACACTAGGCAGTTTAGCTTTGTCCCGCCCTTCCTCCCTAGGGAAACGAGCTTCCGGCTGGTTTTTGCAGGGTTTGTTGTTGGATAGCTTATTACTTTTTCAGCTAGGTAGTTTTCTTGGGAGCAGGTGTAGAGGGGGGAATTTTGTATTGGGGTTGTCGCTGGAACAGGTGCTGGTGTGGTGCGCTATGTTTCTTTGGGACGTTTTTTGTCAATTGTGGTATAATGATGTATAGTTACAGTTATGAAAGAACTTAAGAAGTTTACCTACTTAGGTAGTTGTAGAAAGGTTAGGAAATTGCAAGTTGTGTTTATAATTGTTGCAGGGGGGAACATGTTTAGGGGAGGGGATGGGGGTAAAGTAGGAAGACAATATTTAGTGAGGTTTAGCTTTGTACGGCACAGGCCAAGGGAACTTGTATGTAAGGTGCACCTGTTTCCAATAAAGCGGCCTTTTTCACACCAACAATCTAGTCTGTGCTGCCCCCCTTTTTGGCCCAAAGGCACCTTCTACTGTAACACAGTAGCAGAGCCTCCCATTGTTTGACTGTCTTCCTGAAGAGGGGATTTTAAAGCTCAAGCTTGATCCCAGGGCATCAGTTCACATTAACACAAGTGAAGGACTCTCCAAGATTTAGTGGGAACGCCATATGAGTGAATACACTGAACCAATAAAGCAATAAAGTAGTCTGAGGCCACAAAAAGGTGTTTTTGAGAATTAAAAATTGCCAGGCCATAATTTTTGGCCTAAACACCTATAAATAAAATGTCTGGATATCGGCACACTTCAAAATATTAATAACTTGTATTAAATATTAATATCAATAAAAGGCGCTAGACATAACATTTTCTGTCTGAAATGAAACTCTCAAAATCATTGTTACCCACCGGGTTGGTCCTTTAAGCACCATCCCCAGGCAATGTGATTTAGAACACCCAGATTTACACTATGACCCCTACTTAGTACTCAACATGGTGAATGCAGTCACTCCCCAATACCAGGGGAGCCCCCTGAGGTCAACCAGTAAGTCAGGCCCAAAACCATTCCAGAGCATCCCAAAATTGAATACCCCGGCACCCTTTAGAAGATGAACCTGGCTAACCTGGGCATATCTTGGTCCCCTGGTGATAGACCATCCCCCAAGTCACCCCTAGGCTTTGTTAAAGAAGTACCTACTGGCAGCCAAAATATAGTTACTGTAGTGCGCCAACTGCAGACACTTGCAGACGGATACTCCACTAGTCCATGGGGTAATATTAGAGCCGAATCCGGAATTCACCTGACATTACAGGGATCCCGTTTTTCACAGGCTTCATTGTTCACTGTCTGGCTGCTGCTGAAAGTTTGAATTTCCAAATACAAAGGCAAGAACTGCCTCTGCGCACCACCTCCTTCCACCCACTGGCCCCTGTTTAAATGTCATTGTCTCCAACATGGCACCACCTTTGTTCATATTAGTTCTTTGTCTTTTGCTTTTGCGCATAAGCCCAATTTTTCCTTCCCATGTACAGCAAGCATTTTGACTTCTACTCATACGCAGTCACCTGGGTTTCAGCACTGCTCATACTACTCTTTGTTTCTGTAGTAATGCTCTCCATATACCGCTTCCTTTTTTGCTGTACCCTGGAACCCAAAACTGAGGTTGGTTGTACTTCTAGAGATGCGCCGGAATACCTAGAAGCCACAAGTGAGTTCCTACACAGATAAAGTTAGTTCCAGCACATGCAGAGAGAGTAGGACTCTGTCATAACAGACCCCCTCCTATTAAACTGTGGAGCTCATTTACAGGTAGAGTTGACCTTTTTTTCCATTCTTTTAAATAGCACAAGCTCGACCTGAAGGTAAAGGAGGGCTTTACAGAAGCACCAGTGACATTACACAATGTCACATTCATTTGCTCGGTGGGAGCAGATTAAAGGATTTGCTCAGAATCAGGGGATGCTGCGCCAACGCGAAGACTCGAACATGGTTCCTCAGTTCCAAAGTTGGCAGCTCTTGCTATAGCACTACAGCGGAGTCTTTGCATACATTGTGCTGAACCCCTGCACAAATACAGAAGAGTTTATGTAAAGATGGAGATGAGATCCTCCCGATATTATGTTGAGTTTTCTTTGCAATGTTTATTTCTTGCACTGAACCAGAGCAGAGTCCCTGTATACAGAGCAGAGCCCTACACACAGAGCGTAGTGTTGATCCATAGATTATGTTGAGCCCATTCGCAGGCAGAGTTTAGCTCTTTCAGTATTCATTCCTGAAATGGAAAAGCTGAAGTTCTTTGAGGACTGAGATACCAATCACCAGCTCCAAAAGCTGTCTGAGTGTTTTGTTTTTGACATAGCCTGTCTCTGATAGTGAGTCAGGAGGAAAAGTAAAGAGGGAGGATGCGCGTGAGAGCGAAGGGACAGAGGAATTAAATTGTGGAAACAGAGCGACAGAGAGATGAGATAGAAAATAGTGACAGAGAAGAGAGGGAACATATAAGAGAATATGCCCTTCTTCTCCAAAATCCTGGAAGCCCACGCCACCGCCTGTCTCTCACAGTTTATCGAGAGCTCCAACTTTCTCGAGGCCAACCAGGCCGGCTTCAGACCCGGCCACTCTACGGAGACTGTGATCTTGGCCGTGCTGGATGCCTTGAGAGACGGCGCTGACAAGGGTACCCCCCAGGCCTTGGTATTATTAGATCTGTCAGCCGCTTTCGACACGGTGGACCACAACATCCTTCTCCACTGTGTCGAGCAGGCTGGCATCCAGGGTCTGGCGCTGGCATGGGTCAAATCCTTCCTGACCGGGAGGTCTCAGACCCTCAGCCTGGGCACTTTCAGAGCTCCTAGGGAGCACTTGCCCTGTTGGGTCCCCCAGGGCTCCTCCTTATCCCCTCTTCTCTTTAACCTCTATCTTCGACCCCTTCTTTTTTCTTTGAGGCAGTGGGACGTCACCGTTTTTAACTACGCGGACGACCTGCAACTCCTCTTTCCTCTCAATTCCCCCTCTGCTATTCCTAATTTCCAGGCAGCTATGTCCCACATCCTCCAGTGGATGTGTCAAAACCAGCTCAAATTGAACCCCGGAAAGACGGAGCTCCTTCTTCCTGGCAGGAGCTCTACCCACTGGGGTCCGCACTTTTGGCCGGCAGAACTGGGCCCCCCTCCCACCCCCGTAGCCTCGGTGAAGAGTCTCGGGGTCACTATTGACTCTGGCCTCTCTCTCGGGCCCCAAGTGGGGACGGTGGTCTCCTCCTGCATGTTCCAGCTGCGCAGGATCAGGAAGGTGGCTTATCTCCTCACTCCTGAAGCCCTTCTGCAAGTTATCATGGCCCTCATCCTCTCCCGCTTGGATTTTTCGAACTCTATTTACCACGGTCTGCCTAAAACATCTCTCTCCAGACTGCAATCTGTTCAAAATCAAGCGGCGAGATTGGCCCTTGGGATTCCGAAATGGCAATCCGCCAAACCCCTTCTCTTTAAACTGCACTGGCTCCCTGTCATCTCGAGGGCAGCCTTTAAGATCGGCTGCCTCACCTTTAAATCTTTATCTGGCTCCTGTCCTGTCTTTCTGAAATCCCTCATCAGGCTCTACTGCCCATCACGTAACCTGAGATCTTCTCACCTTCACCTCCTGTCCATCCCCCCTATCAAACTTTGCAGATCTGGAGGCCGGAGATTTGCATTCCTGGCCCCTAAACTTTGGAACTCCTTTCCCCTCCCTCTCAAAACCTCTAATTCTCTCATTCTTTTCCGCAAATCCCTAAAAACATGGCTTTTCCCTCATTCCAGCTAAGTCCCTCTGTTCCCTCTGCATCCAACCAGCGCCAGGAAACCCACGGTGTCAGTGCGCTCTACAAGTACCCCTTACAATACAATACAATACAATACAAGGAGGTCCGGAACAGAAGAAAAACATATGAGAAGAGAATTTGATTGAGATGGGAAGAGGAAAGAAAGTGTGAAAAACGGGTGATGGCAGAAGGAGTGACATGTCAAAAAGCAGCAAGAAACTTTACCTCACATTTTACCTATTACTTTGGCTCTCTTCTTCGCCAAACATTTCTGCCACTGCTAATTGTGAATTTTGCAGATGCAAGGAACCATTTTGGGTAACAGCATTTTTTTTTTTTTTTTATCAAAGTAAGCCCTGTGCAGGGTGAAGCTGTTACACATATACTGTCAGTACCTGCCACTTTTAATCGAAATACTACTGTCAATGGATATAAATAATTCCAGTGTCATGCTTCTTCAGGACATCATGCACAATGCTGGCATTCACTAGTGATCCAGTTGTCTGTCCTTCTACTATAACCTCTCCAGGCTTGATTACAGTAGGCAAACCTCAAATTGAGTGGATAGATGTGTGAAGCATAAAGCCTGTGAGAGCAGAACAACTTCAAGGATACAAGAAGAGGGATTTCCAGCAGCAGCCTCAGGCTCCAATCATGGTTCCCTCAGCAGACAAAAAGTCTAAGCACTCCTCTAGACTGCTAGCTATTCTTTCCATCTTCCTGCGAAAATATCATCAGCATCTGTTCAGGTGGAGAAACATGTGCTACTTAATGGCTGGTGATGCAGGTGGTGCCAACCCAGTGTGAGGGGGCAAAGGGGTTCACGGGCATGCTCACACCCTCCCACATACATGGGTCTATGCCCAGGTCTCCGTCTGTTTATCTACATGTCTTCATGTCTCTCAATTTAATCCTGCAGCCGTATCTCGTGCTGTGGATGCTTGCCATAACAAGATGTAATCTCATTTACACAGCTTCATATCCTTCTTGAAAACATAATTTACCATAATGAATTTCTTGTGCAGCATACACACATTTAAATGTTGCTATCTTCAGCCAACCCTCATTTTAATTTACAATATTGGTGCTTTCCTGTCAGAGCAACGCATAGCTATCTCAGGAAAGGATTGTAGTGCCAAAGATTGGAAAAATATTTGTCAACCCGTTATATACTATTTTAAATAATAGAAAAAAACCTTGTAAAAAAGGTACTCATCATCTAGACCAGTGATACTCAAAGTGCGGCCCTCCTGACATTTACATGCGGCCCCCCTGGGCAGCAGCAGCACTGGGCTGCCATTTAATTGACTCAGCACCAACATGGAAAACAAGCATTTGCAATGCAATAGGTCTCACATTTGCAAGAGTTGGACCTACTGGCGTTGTAAATGACAATGGCTTTTACCCATGCAGTTTATCACTGAAGCACTTATAAAAACATAGCCATTTTTGGTGCAAGATAGCAGGGCTAAGCACCAATGGAAGTTGTGAGTGGGAGCTACATTTTGAAGGCTGTATGAGGGGGGCAGAGCGCTGAAAATGTTGGGACCTATGCACTTTGCCTAGGAGAAAGAATGTGGGTGCGTGCCCTGCTGACCGTATTGAGATCACTCATAAGCAGGCACAATTAACAGAGACCCCTGAGGATGGGCATCAAACAAGAAGGGATGCTGATAACCTCAGGCACCTGGGCAGTGTGTGCTATAAGTATGTAGGCGCTACTAACAGTAAAACTTTTTTGTTATTACACATCATTTTAACATTTTGAAAGCAAACACTGGCGCAGTTGATTAGAGGAGACATTGATGTGCTACCCGAGGGTGCTCTTTTATTTCTGCCAGTATAAAGGGAATCATATTTGCGATGGAGTGGTGCTACCAGCAGTGAGTGTTTAGTATGGCCATGAAATCTGGAGATCAAACAAAATAGTTTTTTTTAACGTAGTGCCGAATGTTTTCAGTTGCACATCGCACTGACTTCTGCGTGAGTAAAGGACTGCTGTCTAGACCTGCCCGTCGAATATCAGTTCAAAACATTGAGCGGGGAATGTGTAAGACATAAATAACCCTCCTGCAGGAGTGACACACGGCTGGTGAAGCTGGATTAGACTGGAATCCAGGGAGAATACATTCATTTAATAGCGCTGTCACATGGTACTGCAACTCAAAGTCTATTTGGAAAATCAAAAAAATCAAACAAATCAAAATCAACTCTGCGGCGTTAGGCGGCTACAGATTCAATGCTGACTCTCAATCTTTGTGTTGAAATCAATGCCCAGTCCAAAGTCCATGAAACCTGCTACTGCCGGTGTGTTCTTTAAATATAGTAAACAGGGGTTTAAGTGGAATGAACAAACCTGGAGAGGGGAGGGGGGGGGGGGTCTTTCAAAGGTGCGTGGCCGATGTAATTAAGGATTGGCTTAAAACTTAAAATCTGTGCATAGCATAGTGAGCGGCCAACTGGTACTTAGCTGTGTCTGTCATTGCACAGAGATATATAACGCAACAAATAACATTACACCTACAACAAGACAGGACTATTGGCTTTGTCTGTGGTTGTTAGTTGCGTAAGATAAATAAGCAACAACTATGGCTTTGATGGGCAGGCTGTACCTCCTGTATTTTGTTGAACGGATAGGCTGGGTAGTAAGCGCTATAATTACTGTGCGCTTGTTTTAACTGAGAGGAAATGACACATCTCATTACCTCCTCGTCAGCCCTCCCCGTCCCAGTCCTAACTACATGAGCATAGCTCCTCCCACCAGAAACTCCCAAGCAACTTGAAACCCATCCCTTCCCTCCAGGCCACACCCATACCCTGAGGCATATAACCCTGTGACCTGCCAATCAACAACCTGTTTGTTTTTTCTGCGGAATCACTTCCGAGCAGTCTTCGTCGAGGGGGGCACTGGAATTGGCCTCCTATCTGGTAAGTGTGGAACGGGATGCTAAGCGCCCGTTTTTAACCCCTATTGTGCCTGTTTTTCTTTTACCTTGTAGGCATTTGCTTTGAGTCCCTGCTGTAGCGGGACCGTGGGGTTGGGGGTCCGGACTGCCTGCTGTGGGGTGGTGACTCCCTGCTGCAGCCTCCCCTCTTCCGGGTTCGTTCCCTGCTCTAGCCGGTACACCCGGGGAGGGAGGGGGGGGGGGGTGTGGCTGGCTTTTTCAGTGCGCCGAGGGCGTGCCGGATTGGCTTCTCTGTCTGTAACTCTCGGGGCTCGTTTCTTCGAGCCCGTGTTTTTCCCCTTTTTCTTTATGCTTCCTGCAATCCTTGGTGGAGTCTGGGGTTGCGGGGAGGGGGGGGGACTGCCTTTGTTTGGTCCGTGGGGGCCCGATATTTAGGTTCAGTCCGACTTTGATGATTGTTTCCTGGGTTAGTGTTCTCTTCCCCGCGTTTCTGTTGTTGGAGCTCCCTCTACTGGCGGTCCAATTTTGCTTTATTGCCGTTTTTTACTGGAGGGATTTGCATGGGGCTTGATTTCGTGTCTTGGCCTCTTGCTGCCCTGCTGTGGAGTTCTGCTGGGGAGTTGGGGAGTTCTTACCTCTGGGTTCACTGGTTCCTGGGACGGGGTCTTCTGGGTTTCTTTGTATCCTTACAGTTGGGCCCTGTTCGGTCTTTTCCTTTTGTAGTTTGGTAGTCTTCTCTGATAGGGCGGTTTGAAGGCCGGCCTTCGGTCCTGTGTAGGGATTGGCTCCAGGTCTAGGTGGCTTTCCCTGGTTGGCCCTTGGGGATTTTTGCTTTGATTGGTCTGGGTATATCTTGGGGTCTGGATTTCTGTTCTCCTGTTTACAACATGGAGGGTAGAGGTGCAGACGTGCGTGAACTCGGCTGTGAGGATGGGGAGGTGGTCGCTGGTTCTTCCACTGCTCCTTCCATGGCGAATATTCAAAAAATGATTGAGGCTGCTGTGGCGGCGGCCTTTGTGGCTCATGATCCCAAGGGGCCTAAGAGACAGAAATTGGATGCCTCGGCTGAGGTAGATCCGGACGTTGACTCTGATGAGGAAGTGAAGGGTCGTTTTGTCCAAGGGGCTGACCTTCGCTGTGTTATGCAGCATGTTCGAGACAATCTGGGATTCCCTGATCCTGTGGAGGGTGGAGAGTCTGAAGACTTATTCGCCAATTACCTGAAGAAAGATCCGGAAAGCCTCCCCATTCATACGTCTGTGAGGAAGGTGCTGGAGGGGGAGTGGAAGGATGTTGACAGGCATGCCTTTCCCCGGTTTCTGGCTAAGAGGTATCCCTTGCAGGGCTTCGCGGAGGAGTTTCCGGCTGTGGTGAAAGTGGATTCTCTGCTGGCTGGTATGGCGTCTCAGAGCCTGGTGGTGTCTGAAGATGCGGTCCGCTCTTCTCAGAAAGGGAAGTTTGCGGGTTATAAGCGGGCTTTTGGGCAGGCGTTTCAATCTAAGATGGCTGCTCAGCCCTTTCGTGGTAGGGGACGTGGCCGGGGTGTCCCTTCCTTCCACAAGTCCCGGGGTCAACAAGGTGCTTCCTCTTCTGCAGGTCCCTCCAAGTCGTGACTATGTGATGGATTCCTTGGAGGTGCCGGTTGGGGGTCGCCTCACCTCTTTTTTACCTGTCTGGGAGGAGTTCGTTCGGGATCTGTGGGTTCTACAGGTGGTACGCCTGGGCTACAGAATAGAATTTGGGACTCCTCCGGTGGATGTGTTCAAAGCTACCCCTGTTCCCAGGTCTCTGGCAAGATGTCGTGCTCTATTGGACGGAGTTCGGGACTTGGTGTCAAAGGGTGCTGTGGTGAGGGTGCCTGTGAGACAACAGGGTCGGGGGGTTTACTCAATCCTGTTTTTGATCCAAAAGCCAAATGGGGACTTCCGTCCGGTCCTGGATCTGAAGGCGGTGAACTTGTGTATCCCTCATCGGTCCTTCAAAATGGTGACTCTGCAGTTGATTCTTCCCTTCCTGTCGGTGGGAGATTTCCTGGCTTCTCTCGATCTACGGGACGCCTATTTTCATGTGCCAGTGCACGCAGATTCCCAGAGGTTCCTGCGTTTCTGTGTAGGGGTGGATCACTACCAGTTCCAGGTATTGCCCTTTGGCCTGTCTGCCTCTCCGAGGGTGTTTACTAAAGTGTTGGCGCCCTTGGTGGGTTTGTTGCATGCTAAGGGTATACAGGTTTTCCCTTACTTGGACGATTGGCTGATTTCTTCCTCTTCTTTCCTTCAGGCTCAGTCACATTCCCGGGAGGTTTGCAGTCTCCTTCAACGGTTCGGGTGGATTCTGAACTTGGAAAAATCCCATCTTCACCCCACTCAGGAACTGTTGTTCATTGGGGGGGTGTTCAACACCAGGTTGGGGAAGGTCTTCCTGTCGGAACCCCGCAGACTGACTCTTGTGCACGAACTGAAGAAGGTGTTGGGGGCTCGGTCTTCCACGGCTCGCCAGTGGTTGCGTGTTCAGGGGCTGATGTCAGCAACTGTGATGATTGTTCCTTGGGCCCTCTTACGTTTATACCCCCTTGTGAATCATCTTCTGGAGCATTGGGATCCGGCCTCTCTGAATTACGAGCTGTTGGTTCCGGGGAGTGTGTCCATCGCCCGGGAGTTGTCCTGGTGGCTGGTGGATCAGAACCTCTTACAGGGCTCGCCCTTTGTGTCCCAGGTGAGGTTGGTCCTGACGACCGACGCCAGCGAACTGGGTTGGGGTGCGGTCATGGGTCAGGAGTCTGTGCAGGGTCTTTGGTCTGTACCGGAGGCGGAGATGTCCTCAAATTGGCGGGAATTGAAGGCGGTTCAGTTGGCGTTGTCTCATTTTCTGCCTTGGGTCCTCCAGAGGGATGTGATGGTGCGGTCGGACAACACGGTGGTGGTGTGTTATATCAACCGCCAGGGGAGCGCGAGGGTGGCTTCCCTCAATTTGTTGGCTCAGAGGATAGGCCTGTGGGCGGAGTCTCACTTGTTGTCTCTGAGGGCTTTACATCTGCCTGGGATTTTGAACTCGGAGGCGGATCGCCTGAGCAGGGTGTTTCCCTCCCTGTCGGACATGTGCCTGTCTCAGGAAGTCTTTCGTTGCCTGATGGCCCGGTTCGGGGTCCCGGTGGTGGACCTGTTTGCGGCCCCGGGGAACGCCTTGAGGGAGACGTTTTGTTCTCTGGTTCGCTCTGCCGAGGTTTGGAGGGTGGATGCCCTGTCCTTCCGGTGGGAGGGGGGCCTGATGTATGCCTTTCCCCCTATTGCCCTGCTGCCGCGTGTTCTGCTGAAGGTCAAATTGGATCGGGCTTCGGTGATCCTGGTGGCTCCGGATTGGTCCAGGCGGCCTTGGTTCCCTCTGTTGTTGAAGTTGGCTGTGGGGCCTTGCTGGAGGTTGCCGGTGGTCCCTTGTCCCTTGTCATTTCCCCCTCTGTCTCTGGAGTGTCTGGTCCGCCTGAGACTGGCGGGTTGGCTGTTGAGAGGATGAACCTTGTGGCGTTGGGGTGTTCTCCTTCTGTGGCGGAATTTATTCAGAGGTCCAGGCGCCCTTCGACTC
The DNA here is from genome assembly GCF_964263255.1 of Lissotriton vulgaris. Lineage (NCBI taxonomy): Eukaryota > Metazoa > Chordata > Amphibia > Caudata > Salamandridae > Lissotriton > Lissotriton vulgaris. Next base: position 63,019 of record NW_028253907.1, on the reverse strand, counting down.
TCAAATCCTATGCCCGGCATTGGGTTTCTTTTCAGTCTTGGTGTACGGCGCGTGGGTGGTCTGCATTGGAGGTGGATCCGGTACTGGTCTTGGACTTTTTGAAGGACGGCTTTGACTTGGGTCTGGCTGTGTCATCCCTGAGGGCTCAGTGGGCTGCTGTTCGGGCCTTTCGGGGTTCGGTCTGTGACCCGGTGGTTCCCCTGGTGTCCCGTTTGTTGCGGAGTTGCTTCCTTCAGAAGCCTGTCATTCGGTCCTTTGCTCCTAGTTGGGATCTGCCTCTGGTTTTGGGGGCTTTGCAGGGGGCTCCCTTTGAGCCTTTACTGGAGGTGTCTTTGAGGTTTCTGACGATCAAGGTGCTGTTCCTGGTGGCTATTACGTCGGCTAGGCGGATTGGGGAGTTGGGCTCCTTGCTTCGTTCGGCCCCTTTTTTACGTTTCTTTCCTGATCGGGTGGTACTGCGGCCTGATCCTTCCTTTGTTCCCAAGGTCCCTTCCTCTTTTCACTGCTCTGCGGATCTGTTTTTGCCTGTTTTATGTCCTGATCCTCTTTCAGAGGTTGAGGTGCGGCTGCACTGTTTGGATGTTCGGAGGGCTCTTGAGATCTATTTGTTGCGTACTGGGCCGTTTCGTAAGGTGGAATCCCTTTTTGTGACCTTTGGCCTGGCTGGTCAGGGTCTTAAGCCTTCTGGGGCTACCCTCAGTCGTTGGCTACGATGGGCTGTGGGTGCTGCGTATGAGGCCTGTGGTGTGTTGGCTCCAGGGTCTGTTCAGGGAAGGTCGACTCGGGGGGTGGCGGCTTCCTGGGCTTGTTTTCAGGGGGCTTCCATGGCTGAAATCTGCAGGGCTGCTACCTGGAGTTCTCCGCACACCTTTATGTCCCATTATCGTTTGGTGGTTGGGGGGACTGATTCTGCTGGGTTTGGGGACGCTGTGTTGCGTTCTACTCCGGTGGTGTGACTTTCTGTGCTTTAATAAAGTCTGTTTTTTGCTACTGAGTGAAGCCGATTATTGCTTTGGTATCTGCTCATGTAGTTAGGACTGGGACGGGGAGGGCTGACGAGGAGGTAATGACCGGTTACTCACCGGTAATATTCATTACTCCGAGTCGTAGCCCTCCCCGTCCCAGTCCAGGTTCCCATCCCTCCCTCCCTGTTTCGGCTTCTTGTGCTTGTTGGGTACAGGTTGTTGATTGGCAGGTCACAGGGTTATATGCCTCAGGGTATGGGTGTGGCCTGGAGGGAAGGGATGGGTTTCAAGTTGCTTGGGAGTTTCTGGTGGGAGGAGCTATGCTCATGTAGTTAGGACTGGGACGGGGAGGGCTACGACTCGGAGTAATGAATATTACCGGTGAGTAACCGGTCATCCCAGCCCCCTGCAGCAGACTTAGCAGGAGCGCTGTAAAAATCATTTCCAACCATTTCCTGGTGCCCACTAGATGGCAGTAATGCCACAGTTTATGAGGCGTGCGTCGTTCTACCCTCCCATTCAGCAAAGAAAGTCTAGGAAACCTGATCAGGTAGAGGAGTTCTGAAAACTGGTTGCGCATTGCATTCCTAACTATTAAAGAGTGTGTATGTACATGTGGGATTTTACAGCTGTAAACATGCTTTGGCAAGGGAACCCTAATTAAATGTAAAGCTCACAGTCCAATTGCTTACAAAACTCAAGACAGGTTTTATAGTTAGTTTTTTAACACGAGGCATACACACATTCAATCATCATGGAATCCTTCGTTGTGTTTTGCCCATGAAACGAAGCATCACATTGAGCTTCAGCTGCTATCATCGAGAAAGGCACTTCCTGTAAGAAAGGGAATGCTGCTTTTACCCCGCCCGGTACGTGAAAGTGCATCTTTTTTTACAAACGTGAAATACTCAGCGGTAGATGGAAAAACAACATGTATTTAATTGCTGAAAAGCGTTAATATTAATTTAGAAACAAAGAAGCGTGTTTGTATCAATCATCGCAAAAATCCAATTCTACTCCGCGCCAATAAACCATCAGTTGCAGAAAACAGAACGTCTGCGTTATACAAGCAGGCGATATCACCCAGGCACGATAGATGTCAGTATTTCTTTATGTGTGAAATCATTTCCAAAAACAAACAAAACAACAAGGGGCGGGAACAGGCACCTTGGAAAAAAAATTAAAGTAGTGCCTATATTAAAAGATGCCGCCATGCAGCGCAAGTTAACAGTAGTTGATTGCTGCTGCTTCCTCCAGAAACGTCAGAAAACGGAAATGACGTGACAGACCAACTGCCAACAAACAGCAACTTAAGAAAACCAATACCACATTTCACCAATGGTAAGCGAGGAAGCAAAAAGAAATGCAATGGGTGGAGTTTAACTAGTAATAGTAATTACTTGATGCCTCGTAGAGGCAGCGCATGCCCTGACCTTTGAGAGCCCTAAAAAAGTTACATATACAGAAGTAAGGCTTTATCAGAGGGTAGTGTTAAGCATTTGGTGTACACACTCAATCAGCAAATGATCGCACCCACTGAAAGACTGAACTCAGACCAATTTGTTTTGTATAAAAATATTAAGTTCTTTTATTTCTAGAATCAAACAAAGCCTAGCACAGGTAAATGAAATAAATGTTTTGCAAAATCTTAAGCAATGTTTTACAATTGAATGCTAGTTCAAATGCAGTTGATTGAAATACAGGTAGGTCAATAAGTTGAAATTACTCTTCAGATTACTTTTGAGTTACTTTTCAGATTACTTTTTAAGTTACTTTTTCTACTCAGTGTGATATGCCTAGATATCACACTGGGACATTTCCTAGGGAACAGTTAAGTAAATAAGTTTTTTTACAGTTGTAGTTTTTCAGACTTTCATACAAATCAACTCCACAGAAACAATTTCCAAGGAAAAACAGTCAATGTATTCATATGGAGAGAAATTAAGTTATTGGTTAACAGGTAAGTACTCGGTCTTTGGGTTTGAGTTTTTGGGGTTAGAACAAGGCTTCCCCCAGGGTCAAGGATGCACTCTCAAAACACCCTCAGTGACACTAGTGCGGCCGGGTGCAAAGCGCTGAGGCCCAATGTTATTCAATGGGGATAGGGGGGGCCTCCTATTGGTGGCTGCTCATGAGCAGGCCACAGGGATGAGGGAGCAAAGCTCCTGTTGTTAGGCTCAGGGCAAAGGGGGATCCAAGTTACCTTCCAAAGTACACCCGCAGCGGCGCAGGGGCTGCTGGGTGCAGGGTGCTGTTTTGGCATCTGGTGCCCTGTTGTTTTCAATGGTGAATGTCGGTTTTGGTTTTTAGTTGCAGGCTCGGTCCAGGGAGACTTCCAGGAGGAACCAACACCTGGGCAGATACGTTGGAGGGCTCAGGATGGAGGTGCACCTTGGATTCTCTTCTCCAGGATGCAGAGCAGCTGGATGCAGGGGTGTCTTTTGATGTCGGATTTCACCTTACCGGCCATTTGCGGTTAGGGTGGTCTCCATGCAGAGGCGGCAGATGACATCAGGGAGTCCTGGATGGGTCAACCCACGGTGGATTCAGACGCTGGAGCGCTGGGGTACTTCACTGTTCCTGGTGGGCCACTTGGACTCAGGTCGTAGTCGTCGGGTGCAGTGGTGGTTCCAGGTGACGGGTTAGTCCTCAGCAGGCACGGAGTCTGTCTTGGGAGCTTCTTCTGAATAGAGCTCCTGTTCACAGAAGATCCAGTCTTTGTTGAAGGCAGACAGTCCTCCCAGGGGTTCAGGAGGTCGCTAGCTGCAGGACAAGGCAACTTTTGGAGCAGGATCTCTGGATACTGCAGATGGGCCAGTAGGGCTGGGGCCAAGTTAGCTCTTCTCTGCAGTCTCCTCTGCTGGGCACCTTCTTTCGTTCTTCTTCGTAGGTTGCGGGGATCTGTCTTCTTGGTTCAGAGTTGCACCCTAAATACTGTATTAAGGGGCGTTTTAGGAGTCTTGAAGTCAGTAGCCAGTGGGCTACTGACCTTAGGGTGACTACACCCTTGGTGTGCTCACCCCACGTGGGGGAGTGGGCACAAACCCTAATCCTGATTGGTGAGTGCCTGCCATCGGCAAGATGGCGGGCACTGAAGAGTAGGCTTCACATCACTTCCCTCACTGGAGGTGTGGGGTTGGCAGGCTTGAGCACAACTTCTGAGCTGGCAAATTTTTCCTGCCTGTCTTCCCACCAAAATGGAGGGGAGGCAGGAAGGGGGCCTGCTCCTGATAGTAGGAGAGGTTGGGAGTCGCAATAAGTAGGCAGCAAGGTCTTTGAAGCTCCCCTGCCACAGATTGATTTTCCTAGCCTGTGGGAGGTATGAACACCTCCTCCCAGGAAAGGCTATGCTTCTGGGCTCAGGGAGTGAAGGCTCACACCCCAGGGTTTCAGAAACATGTCTTGTGGTGGCAGGCTGGTGTGAGCCAGTCAGGAAACCAACCAGAGGCTGGTCGTTTTTCAGGGGGTATCTCTAAGATGCCCTCTGAGTGAATTTTTATTTAATCCCACACTGGCATCAGTGTGGGTTTAATGAGCTGAGAATTTCGATACCAAACTTTACAGTTTTCAGTAAAGCTATTATGGTGCTGTGGAGTTCGTATACTCTTAATGGCATTACGGCACTTACAATGTCTACGAATTGGTATAGACACTGTAGGGATACAGGGCTCGTGCACCTGTATCCTCACCACTGGTATAGTACACTCAGCTAGAGGGGTGGCTGACCTAAGCCAGGGCAGTGGGTTGTAGGTGAGAGAGCGCAATTTGAATAAAAAGTATGTATGTACCATATTCACAAGCATATAACGCAAACGTAGAATCTATAACGTGAAGTTACCACTTGTAGCGTAAAGGTAGCCGATGTAACCAATGTAATAGGAAATGTATCTGTATCTATTCTATAAAGTGTATTAGAATTAGAAGGCTCGTATACATAGTGGGCTAATATAGAAATGTATAGAAATGCTTAAGAACAGTAGAATGTGCAAAACTGAATATACGTGTGTAATTATTAAGCGGAGAAAGAAGACGAAATATAAAGCGAAGAAATGTGCAAAGTATGTATAGCACGATGTAAGCATAAGAATATAATGTTGTATTCTATGTAGAATGCATTCGCGCATAATCATTGCTTTGCTAAATTCAATTATATATAAATGTATGTTAAAGGTTATACTGTGTAGAAGGGTTTGTAGGAATGTTAGAAAGGTTTGGTCATGTGTGATTTTAACCTAACTGACCAAGAGTTCGCAGGAGAGTAGTCCGCTGTATGTAATTTAGTGGGCTCACAGGAACCGTGGGTAGCCTTGATCTGTACGTGTGAGACAAGAGTCAAAGGTCTTGCTAGATTTAAAGTGACAATGCTGAACGAAGTTTATGGCCTAAGTGAGATAAGAGACGCTTGGAATTTGGGTCTTGTTTAGAAATGACCGTTCACAGGACCAAATGAGGTTACGAATACAATCGTAAAGAATGAAACTCTGTAGAAGTGATAGACTTTGCTCCGAAAGTGTCAATTGGAATGTCAATGAAGTCACCAGCAAGAAGACGAAGATGGTGCCTAAGAAGCAAGGTCAACTTAACGGACGACGCGAAGAGATGAAGCTATGGAAAAACCCAGAATGAGATCACGTGAAATGTATACGTGGTGGGCGTCAAGGGGCGTTCCACCCATACTGTGATTGTGTATTTAGGGACAGCACCCCGGGGAGAAGTTAGCTCAGGGTAGCGAAGAGCTCAGAGCGCAGAGAGAGAACAGAGCGCTAGAGAGCAGTAGGCCGAGGACCCTTAGAGAGCGGATGGGTAGGCAGAGAGGGTACTGTTTCTCAATAAGTTACCATTAGAGGCTCAGAGAGTTTGAACTTCTTTGGAAGTCAAACTGCTGACACCTTTTTTAGGTAAGGAACTTGCGAAGTAGGGATGTCACCTAGTATAGAGTAGGGACAGAATTAACTTGTTTATTCTCTTTTTGTAGATGACGCAACGGAACCACTTTGTGTCTATGCTTTTTAATCTGCTGATATTGGAATTGACTTTAATTGTATTCTTTTGTAGACTGAGGTTCTTTAGGGAATTTATGTTCCTTTTAGTTCCTGTATACTTGTTGAATCTTATCCTGAGAGGATTGTATATGCAATTGATATTAATTTTATATTAAACTTTTAAACTTTATCAGTCGTAAGTGGTTCTTCAGAGTTGCGTCAGTTTATGGAGTTGATCTAACCTATGTGAGTTTGCCTTTTACTCAATGACAGTTAATAATCGATCCAAAATTGGATGAATGAGATAGATATCTAAGTGATCAGAAAAAGTATCAAAATCTCATTCCCCGCAGTTGGTAGCAGAGATAGATGGTTTTCTTCTTGAGGAAGGCAACCTAGGTCAGGTTTAGATTACCCCAAGGTCCCTAGTCATCGGCGACCAGAAGAAGAATCCCTGCCGAAGAAGGTGCTGACGGTGCGTCGAGAGAAAAGCAGCAGAGTCGGTCGAGAGTGAGTATAAGGGTCATGCATTGCCAGATTGCGGTGTTTTGTGTTGTACCTGTGTTGTAATGTCAAGCGGAGTCGAATGCCTGTAGTGTGATTGAGGGAAGGTTGTGAGCGCGCGCAACCGGATAAAATCTTAAGATCCAGAGAAGGGCTTAAGTGGTTCGGGTGTATCGAACACCCAGAGTAATTGTCTACCATTGAAAGGGGGTCATGAGGTACCATTGATCGCCCGAAGGACCGATGATTGGGGGAGTGACAGAGCGAGTGTATGAGTAACGGACGCTGGTCGGACGTTTACTGTGTGTAAGTAACCTATCAGTTAAGGCGAGCGTCTGACCGTGAGAGGAAAGACGTCTCGTCAGTTGAGGTGACAATTACAGTTAGACTGTGGACGTACAGTCAAGAAAAGTGATCGCTTGGACGGAAGTAGTCATTTTTCGGCGTATGAATGAAAACGCATGCAAGATCGTGAGACGAGTTGAGAAAGGAGGGAAACTGCTGCAGAGGGGACGAGTGACGTCAGCGTAGAGCCGCGCTGAGATTGGTCAGTCAGTGTAGAGTCGCGCTGAGATTGGCTGGTCAGCGAGAGCCGCGTAGGGATTGGTGGTTTGTCATCGGGACGTAAACAAGGAAGAGAAAAAGGAAAATCGTAGATTATCGAAAATGAAGTGTTTTAAACGTTTAAGGGCGATCTTTAAGAGAGATAGAGGAAACTTGTATGCAGGAGAAGAAGCTCCACCAGAGGGCACACCAGCTTACCATATGGCAGTGAATGTAGGCTTACACTCGATACTATGGATCTCTGAGTGGAATAAGCTAACAGAAGGGAATAAGGAACTGACGTTTCCGAGATACAGGACGTTTAAGCTAGAAGTATTGAACCAACTGAAAGCAGTAATGCTCGCAGCGAGACCTCTACCGAGGCCAACACAGTTCGAAGCCCTTAGTGCATGGTTTAGAACGGCACACGAAAAGAGCTCGAATAGACGCCAAGAAAGAGTGAGACGATCGGTAAAAGCAGTGCAGGATGCTAAATGGGATGAAGAAGCTAAAAAGTGGAGGGTGCAGAAGATAGAAGCAGACAAATTGTACCCAATGCTAGAGGTTACGGGAGAAAAGAAACCTCTAGAAGAAGATGAGGATAGCGAGCCGGACGAGGATCTGATAGAGAGGCTATTATTAGATAGACCACCTCCGTACAACAGAGAAGCCGAAAGTCCCGAACTACAGCAAGGGGACGGAGCTAGATGGGGGGAATATAAACCGCTCCCAGTATCAGAGTGGGATCCCAAGAAAGGTGAGGAAGTACCTCAATCTAGTCCCGTACAGAGAGTAGTAGGAAGATTCGTGGTCCAGAAGGTGCCAGAAACACAGCATGCAAGGTCGTATCAATTGCCAGATGCTCTACAAGTACCTGTTACCATAGGTCCTATAGTGTCAATCTACAACCCAGAGGGAGTCCAGCAGGAGGAACAGGCACGATGGGACAGGGAAAGGGCAGAGATGGAAAGTAGGAATAATACGATCAATTCCCAAAGACAGTTGCTAGGACCAAGGAGTCGGAGTACCCCATTGGATTCAGCACCGGGTCCCTGGACAGAACAGAGGGAGAGAGGACAGATGGATCTGAGGGGACCGAAACCGAAATCCTTTAAGGAATTAAGGGAGTATTTGAGAGAATGGGATGCTGCCGAGGAGACTCAGAATAAAAAGTTAGAAACAGAAGCAGAATGGAGAGATCAGGATAACAGGATCCTCTCTCACTGCGGAGCTGGCGAAAGCAGCCCAGAATGGGAGAGAGGGAGTCAAGGAAGCAAGGGAGATACTTGCCATACCAGCAGTGGCAATAGACAAATGTGCGACGACAGGAGTGCAGGGTGTGGGGGAGTGCCTCGCGTCATCCTTAGTGAGGGAGAACGAAAGACGCAGGAGTACCGAGATAGTTTCAGGTGCACTCGCCATGCCCCGGGAGAAAATGTGCGACATTGGAGTCACGAGAATATAGAGAGTCGCGAAAGGTCTCGCCATACATCCAGTGATCACGGACGGGATCGCGGGAACATGGAGGATCGTGAAGGACCTTATCGTCTATTGAGTGACACCAGACAGCAAGGAAGTTGCAGTGATGTAGAACAGAATGGAAGATCCTATCTCGCATCTAGAGAGACCGAGCCGAAAAGACAGAATGTAGTGATGGGGAATAGATCATTGTTCCACCATACCCCAAGGGAAGATGGGAAAGCTTGGGATCTAGAGAGGTGGGAACAAAGAGAAACAAGAAGGACGCCTCATAACTCACCTGCACCGAGACGTAGGGCTCATAGTGGGGGTGAGAGGGATGTAAGCGAACCACCTAGGACAGAGGTACTGAAAGCTGAGATAAAGGCAAAACGGCTCGATGTAATGAGTTTAAAATCACTTGGATGAAATAATAGACGGCACATTGCCAATGGAAAGGATAGAGCTGTATGATCATGATGAAATACTGTTTATGTCTAAGGATGTTACCCGGAAAGCGAGGTCAGTTCATGAGAAATTATCTGAGTTGGCAGACAAGTATATGATAGACATGTCACGAACTAAAGCTTTACAGGGCAACCATAGGCTAAATTGCACGGATCAAGATCTGGATGATCGTAGGACGATTGGGCTGAAAGTACACATAAAGGAACTGATCCTGAGTATCAGAGTATGGAGGGATTTGGATAAATGGGAGGAAAGATGGTCTAAGAGGGGATCCGTCAGAAGGAGTACACTTGCGAGGTCCCGAGATGGAGAGCTAATGCGAATGGAAGCTTTCCCTTTGCGAGAAATCGCGAACGGAAGCTACGTGCATGTGCCCTGGAGTAGGGGGGATTTAGCGGCATTTACAAATTCTTTTCCAAAGTTGAGGGAAAACCCCGTTGAGTGGTACAAACAGGTAGAGAGGTTCGTGAAGATCTCTAAGGTGCTGTGGGTCGACTTGAACACCCTGTTTGACATAGTAGTGCCCGGAGATTTGTGGACGGCATGTAAACTTAGTGTTGAATGGCCCATTTGTGAACCCGCGAGGGATGCCCAGACGAATGGTCCATCAGAGAGAGTCATGGAAAAGTACGAGAGGGTAATTGCATGGTTAAAAGAGAAGGTGCCGTTGCAGGACATAGACTGGGTTAAGATAGATCGAACAACTCAGGAACCCAAAGAGACTGTTCACGAGTTCTATGAGAGATTGCTGAAAGCATTCAAACAGTACAGTGGATTGGACGTAATGGATCCTAAAGACATTGGACAGTTTGTGTCGAAGTTTGTCCTAGGATTGAGACCAGACATAAGCTTAATGATTCAACAGCATTTGATTTGTTGGCAGAACAAACCTTTAGACGAGATTCTGAGGTATGCGAGGTACTGTAGCGATGAAATAGATTCAAAGGCAAAGAAACTTAAGGAAAAGCTGATGTTGGTGCAGATGCAGTCAGCTGGAAAGGGTGGACAGCGGCAACAGGGAACAGGAACCCCAGGAAAGAAACAGAATAATCAAAGCAGAGATGAGGAAGAAAAACCAAGACCGAGGGTAGATAGCGCAACACTGAAAAAGACAACGAGGTGCCATCAGTGTAACGAGGTAGGACATTGGAGACGCGAGTGTCCCTATAATGTCGAGACGGGGGAATTAGAACAGGAGGAGGATGAGGTTCAAACCAGCATGGTAAAGGGAACAGCAGTCCCGAAGGGAAAGTTTATCAAAGGGGGGACTCAGACTCCTCGAGCCCCGTTCCCTCAACCGCCTCGCATTACAAATGGAGGAAAAACCTATAGACAACTGCCACTGTTCATAGGAGGAGAAGAATGCTACTACGTTGATCCTCTTACGGGACAACGAGTGAATAGGGAAGAAGACTGTACTCTAGGAGCAGCCCTGGAGGTAGACCAGAGAGGACCATACGTAGAAGCTGAGGTGGCTGGATGTCCTACGACCTTTTTGGTAGACACGGGGGCCACTCGATCCACTTTGAGATCAGCGGTAGTCCCAGGTTTGCCAATGTCGGGAGAGACGATTCAGGTGGTAGGAGTCGCAAACAGGAGAATGACGAATCCACTGACTGAACCAGTGTCAGTGAAGATAGGAAATTACAGTGATGAACATCAGTTTGTGATCTGTGATTCTAGCCCTGTGTGTCTGTTAGGAAGAGATCTGTTGTGTAAACTAAATTGCACCATATATTGCACACCTGAAGGAGTAGAAGTGCAGACTAACGATGATGATGCCGATTTTAAGGTTGTGAACTCGCAGGAATGCGTGGAATTATATCCTACCCTAACGGTGGAGGAGCTTCCACAGGACTTGAAGGAGACAGTGTCAGCTGAGGTGTGGGATTTTACTGGAGAGGAAATAGGACTGATTAAAGGGGTAGAGCCGGTAAAGATCATGGTAAAACCCAATGCTGAGTATCCAAGAACACCACAATATAAGTTGACACCGGAGACAATAGCAGGAATAAAACCTGTGATTGAATTCATGATTAGACAGGGAATACTGAAGGAGATCGTGGGAAGTCCATGTAACTCCCCGATTATGGGTTTGCAGAAGCCTAGTGGGAAATACAGAATAGTGCAGGATCTTCGAAAGATTAATAATATCGTTGTTTCATGTTGTCCAGTGGTACCGAATCCATCAGTGATATTGTTTCAGATACCGTTCCAAGCTGAATGGTTCACAGTGATAGATTTGTGTCAGGCTTTCTTTTCGATTCCTTTAGATGAGGAGAGCCAGTATCTGTTCGCTTTTAAGCTGGAAAATCGCGTTTTAACATGGTGTCGTATTCCCCAGGGGTATACAGAAAGCCCATCGATTTTTAACCAGCTGCTGAAGAAAAATCTTGAAAGTCTAGTACTGCCCAAGAACTCGGTTCTAGTCCAGTACATAGACGACCTCCTAGTGGCGTCAGAAACTGAGGAAGCTTGCAAGGTAGACACCATTACCTTACTGAATCACTTGGCCGAGAATGGACACAAGGTGTCTCCAAGTAAATTGCAGTATTGTCAGACCGAAGTGCAATACTTGGGCCATAGGATTGAAAAGGGAAAACGGAAGGTGTCTCCAGACAGGATAGAGGCAATCATGAAAATGAACGCGCCTAAAACACAAAGAGAAGTCAGGATGTTTCTAGGCATGGTTGGTTATTGTCGGCAGTGGATAGCCAACTTTTCACTGAAGGCAAAACCTTTACTACAACTGACGCACAAAGGAGTGAGTGATCCGGTACCATGGGACAAAGATTGTTTGATGGCATTTTTGCAGCTGAGGGAGGACTTGTGTCGTGCCCCGGCTTTGGGAATGCCTGATTACGAAAAACCATTTTTGCTTTACTGCTGCGAAAGAGAAGGTTGCGCTTTAGCAGTTTTGGCCCAGATACACGGCAATGCGCGTAGGCCAGTTGCTTACTTTTCGGCTACATTAGACCCAGTAGCCGCAGCGTTGCCCGGATGTCTCAAATCCGTTGCTGCAACGGGTGTCAGCATTGAAAGGTGCGAAAATGTGGTAATGGGACATCAGTTAGTGGTGTACGTACCGCATTCTGTGGAATTGTTAATGACCAGGACCAAGACTCAGCATTTGACGAATAGCAGGCTCACACGCTATGAGCAAGTCATATTGGCTGCTGAGAATGTGACCCTAAAGAGATGCTCTGTCTTGAATCCTGCTACTTTGATGCCACTTCCAAATGATAATGATGATGAAATTTGTACAGATCATGACTGCCTTGATGTGACTGAACTATGCACCAAACCGAGACCAGATATCGTGGATGAGCCATTGACTGACCCCGATGAAATATTCTTTGTTGATGGTTCATGCGTAAGAGACGATATCGGTCAGCTGAGAGCAGCATATGCAGTTTGTACAATCACCGGAGTGGTGGAAGCCGCCTGCCTGGAAGGAGTACATTCCGCTCAGGTAGCTGAAATCATTGCTTTGACCCGTGCCTGTTTAGCAGGTAACAAAATTCGAGTCACCATATACACCGATAGCCAGTATGGTTTCGGGGTAGTTCACGATTACGGGCAGTTATGGTCTCAAAGAGGTTACATGACCTCCTCGGGTTCTCCAATTAGGAATGGAGAATTCGTGAGATTATTGTTAGAGGCATTGCAAGGTCCGACAGCCATAGCGGTTGTCAAATGCGCCGCGCACTCGAAGAATACCGACTTTGTGTCGCAAGGCAACAGATATGCCGACGAAGTTGCACGTTATTGTGCAGAACAAGGTTATTCTCACACCAATGTAGAAGTGGGGGGAATACAGGAAAGAACTGATTTGACTATGTTGTTAGATACTGTAGATACGTGGGACGAATTGAAGTGTGTCCAGGAAAATGCACCAGAGGATGAGAAAAAGGGCTGGGAAACAGCTGGATGTACTAAAAGTGAAATGAATTTTTGGATTTCTGCAGATGGGAGAGCAGTTTTACCAAACGAACTTGTTAGTCCAATGGCAAGGAAATTGCATGGATCAGCACACATAGGTAGAGATGCCATGGTGAGAGTATTCAGACAGACGTGGTACAATCCGAAGTTTAGAGTAGCGGCAGAAGCAGTATGTCAGCGTTGTACGATCTGTCAGCAACTAAACGTAGGAAAGAGAACACCAGTCACATTGAGTCACATAGGGAGGTCTGGGGGGCCTTTCAATAGGATGCAGCTGGATTTTATTGAAATGCCCAAGTGCAATCGACTCAGATATGTCTTAGTGATTGTCTGTATATTTTCTAGATGGGTTGAAGCTTACCCGACACGTAGGTGCGATACACTTACAGTAGCAAAATTGTTGCTTAGAGAGTTGATACCGAGGTTTGGGGTGCCATCTTCTTTGGAATCGGACAGAGGAACTCATTTCAACAGCGAAATAGTGAAGATGCTGTGTTCCGCCTTAAGTATCGACCAAAAGCTCCACTGTAGTTATCGACCAGAAGCTTCGGGGATTGTAGAACAAATCAACAGCACAATAAAATCCAGACTCGCCAAAGTTTGTTCATCGACATCTCTGAGTTGGCCTGATGCACTTCCATTGGTTCTTATGAGCATACGTAGCACACCAGATAAAAGAACAGGTCTCTCTCCACACGAGGTGCTAATGGGAAGAGCTATGAGATTGCCATCGGTTCTGACTGCAGCGTTGTTGAACATCACAGACGATTTGATCTTGGACTACTGCAAGGGACTATCTGATGCCATTCATTCTGTGTCCCTCCAGGTCCAGGCTGCAGAGGTTCCATCAGCACAAGACTTGTGCCATGACTTGTGTCCAGGGGACTGGGTCCTGGTGAAGAAGCATGTCAGGAAGAACTGTCTAGACGTGCGCTGGAGAGGACCGTTCCAAGTCATACTAGTTACGAACACTGCAGTAAAGTGTGGAGGCTTGCCCAACTGGATACACGCCTCACACACCCGAAGAGTGCCAACACCTCTAGAAGAAACAGCTCCTCTCTCGGATGAGAATCCAGCGGAAAGCGGAGAAGCCACAGAGGGGGAAAGCCAAGCTGTAGAGGTGATTGAAGAGGCTGAGCCTGTGTCGGAGCAGGCTGACGACGGTCAGGACACCAGTGAGACCGAAGTCGTCTCAGAAGAAGAGAGTACCTGGGAGTTTGAGTCAGATACCGAACAAGCTGTGAGTGATCAAGAGACGAGTCCAAGAACAAGGAGCGGGAGGACAAGGAGTGACGAAGCTAGTTGGCCGGAGAGAAGGAGAAGGCCAAGCTTAAAAGCAAATCAAGAGAGAACCCTTGTCCCGATCTCTGAAGAGTCGGATCAAGAAGAAGAAACTACGGATTCAGGCTCTGAGAGTCCGAGAAGATCAAGAAGGGTACGTGTGCCCTGCAGAAGGTACGCCACCCCAGAATGGACTTATCTAGCAGATGTCTTGGGGACAGGGATCTGGGAGAGTGAGAGAAGTGCAAGTGATCAATCTCGATCCATTTGTGGCAGTGGAGATATGGATGTTGACGCCTGGAATCGAGACTGAGGGGTTACTGACTTTCACACTTCCCATACCCCCTTACCTGAGTCGGATCAAAGATCTAGTACTGAATCGATTAGAGTTTCCGACTTTTGGTCATCAAATACCAGAACAAAAAGAAAAAGTCATTCGTTTAGAACTATTGGAACATGTTATTAGAGCTGCAGGTACGAGAATCATTGTAGATGCATAAAGACTTTTATAGTTAAGAGATAAAGAAGAAGATAACCTAGCGCCGAGTGGAAAGAAGAATAAAATTAGGGATTACATTTAGAGGACGGAGAAGGGTTAGGGTTGTCTATTGCTGAAGATAAAAAGACATTGTTGTGAAAAAGAGACTTTTTGTTGATTAAGAGCGCTTTACAAACTGAGAGATCAAATAAAGCCAACAAGGATCTGAAGAAGAAAACTTTTCCTCGAAAAAAAAAAAAAGAGTTGCATTGTTTGATAACATGGAGAATGGCAACCCAAACAGAAAAGCTAAATGTATAATAGGTACACTAATAGCAGTAGTAATTTTTCTTATTATTACAGTAGTTACCACATCGTACATGGTAGGACATGCAAGTGAAAAAGAAGCCACAGATGTAAAGCCTGTAACGACTTTGAAATCTGCTCTTGTTGGGAAGAAGGAGGAGAGCAATATAATCCGTGAAAAGGCGTTACTGGCAGATGAAGCTCGTAGGTTACACGTAGATGAGTCGCAGGGAAATTTTAGATCAAACGCATATGCCAAGCTATTGTATGAGTATATTGATGCCATGGAGGCCAAAAATTGTTATGTTTGTATGCAATTGCCGGCTTCCGTAGATGAAGGCATCAGATATCATCATCTCCCACTGACATATGGGATAACATGTAGTTTATTGCTTAGTATATTTTATGGTAGAGAAGGGTTTGAGTACTACTTTTCAAATTATGATTCGGTACTGCCTGAAGTCCCGAATTATAAACAAATGAATAAGTGGGACTATTATAAAAAGGAAGACAGATTAACAAAGTTCTTTCTTCCTTGGGATACATTAGATACTTCATATGCACGCAGAAATAATCTGACTTGCAAAGTGTCAGAGGTAGAGAAAAGGTTCATAGGACAAGTAGATGACCGATACAGAAGGCAGAAGATTCTAAAAATGTCAGGACAGTGGAAAACAGACTGGACCGAAGAAGAAAAAGCACACAAAAAGAAGGGTAGCAATGGTCCAATAGCTTTGGATAGAACGCAGAAAGGAAAGTTATGTTTAACTCGAAGCAAGACATATTATGAGAGTGTATTTGTAGGTGAAGTTAATTGCGAACATTCTTTTAGGTTGGAGTACTATACGAAAGATTTTATGAAAGGGATGCAAGCGATTCCTAATGTATATTTTGTGTGTGGAAGAAATGCCTATGTAAAACTGCCCGACAATTGGTATGGTTCGTGTTATTTGGCAATTGTCTTCCCCAAAATATATCATGCAAAGGATTTAGAGATCATAGAAGGAAAGGCTTCGACAAGAACGAAAAGGGAAGTAGGTGATGCTGAAGTAGTTGGAGACATATTTGGAGCAATGTTTCCTCTTTTAGGTTTAATACTTAATGATGTTAAAATCAGGAGACTAGCTACAGTTGTAGATAGATTGTCTGCAAGTACTGCAAGGTCATTAATGTTAGTAGAAGGAGAGATGCAGTCGATTAGGGCAATGGTTCTTCAGAACCGTCTTGCTTTAGATGTATTGCTAGCGAAAGAGGGCGGAGTTTGCAAGGCTTTGAAGGTCCAGGAATGTTGTACTTACATTCCAGATAATTCAAAACCACTTGAGAAAGTCATACGGAACATTACAGAGATACATAAAGAAATCGAAGATTTAACAAAAGTAAATGTTTGGGAGAAAGTAGGTCATGGAGTAGGAAAGGTTGGTAGTTGGTTTGCCAATCTTGGTAAAAGCGTTATTTGGTACATATTGAAACCTGTTTTAATAATATTAATTTGCATAATCACATTGTTGGGTTTAGTGAGACTGTACAAATGGTATAGGTCAACCCAATTACAAAGGTCCATGAGAGAGCAAGAAAGGAGATTAGCTGCTTTACAAGATCAACAGTATAAAAGTTTAAGAGCTCTCGAAACGATAAAAAGAGGGAATCTTGTAACTAGTTCTGTGTAAGGTGTTATTCAAATTGCATTTAGTGATGACTCCTAGAGGTCATCAAAGGGGGGAACTGAGAGAGCGCAATTTGAATAAAAAGTATGTATGTACCATATTCACAAGCATATAACGCAAACGTAGAATCTATAACGTGAAGTTACCACTTGTAGCGTAAAGGTAGCCGATGTAACCAATGTAATAGGAAATGTATCTGTATCTATTCTATAAAGTGTATTAGAATTAGAAGGCTCGTATACATAGTGGGCTAATATAGAAATGTATAGAAATGCTTAAGAACAGTAGAATGTGCAAAACTGAATATACGTGTGTAATTATTAAGCGGAGAAAGAAGACGAAATATAAAGCGAAGAAATGTGCAAAGTATGTATAGCACGATGTAAGCATAAGAATATAATGTTGTATTCTATGTAGAATGCATTCGCGCATAATCATTGCTTTGCTAAATTCAATTATATATAAATGTATGTTAAAGGTTATACTGTGTAGAAGGGTTTGTAGGAATGTTAGAAAGGTTTAGTCATGTGTGATTTTAACCTAACTGACCAAGAGTTCGCAGGAGAGTAGTCCGCTGTATGTAATTTAGTGGGCTCACAGGAACCGTGGGTAGCCTTGATCTGTACGTGTGAGACAAGAGTCAAAGGTCTTGCTAGATTTAAAGTGACAATGCTGAACGAAGTTTATGGCCTAAGTGAGATAAGAGACGCTTGGAATTTGGGTCTTGTTTAGAAATGACCGTTCACAGGACCAAATGAGGTTACGAATACAATCGTAAAGAATGAAACTCTGTAGAAGTGATAGACTTTGCTCCGAAAGTGTCAATTGGAATGTCAATGAAGTCACCAGCAAGAAGACGAAGATGGTGCCTAAGAAGCAAGGTCAACTTAACGGACGACGCGAAGAGATGAAGCTATGGAAAAACCCAGAATGAGATCACGTGAAATGTATACGTGGTGGGCGTCAAGGGGCGTTCCACCCATACTGTGATTGTGTATTTAGGGACAGCACCCCGGGGAGAAGTTAGCTCAGGGTAGATGGCCTGAAGACAAAGCGAAGAGCTCAGAGCGCAGAGAGAGAACAGAGCGCTAGAGAGCAGTAGGCCGAGGACCCTTAGAGAGCGGATGGGTAGGCAGAGAGGGTACTGTTTCTCAATAAGTTACCATTAGAGGCTCAGAGAGTTTGAACTTCTTTGGAAGTCAAACTGCTGACACCTTTTTTAGGTAAGGAACTTGCGAAGTAGGGATGTCACCTAGTATAGAGTAGGGACAGAATTAACTTGTTTATTCTCTTTTTGTAGATGACGCAACGGAACCACTTTGTGTCTATGCTTTTTAATCTGCTGATATTGGAATTTACTTTAATTGTATTCTTTTGTAGACTGAGGTTCTTTAGGGAATTTATGTTCCTTTTAGTTCCTGTATACTTGTTGAATCTTATCCTGAGAGGATTGTATATGCAATTGATATTAATTTTATATTAAACTTTTAAACTTTATCAGTCGTAAGTGGTTCTTCAGAGTTGCGTCAGTTTATGGGGTTGATCTAACCTATGTGAGTTTGCCTTTTACTCAATGACAGTTAATAATCGATCTAAAATTGGATGAATGAGATAGATATCTAAGTGATCAGAAAAAGTATCAAAATCTCATTCCCCGCATAGGCATGGCACAGGGATGTGTGCCATGTCAACTCTTCACTTTGTTCTGCACCAAAACATGCAGCCTGCAGTGGCAGTGTATGTGTGGTGTGTGTGTAAGGGTACATGGCCTCCAAGGGTGGCACAATAAGTGCTGGAGCCCTTAGAGGCCTTACCTGGCCACAGTGCCCCTGGTACCCAGGGTCCCTTTTAGAAGGGACTGGCATGTGGCCAGAGAGGTGCCAATTGGGTGTACAAAGTACAGTTCTGGGAAAGAACACAGGCCCTGGGAACCTGATTGGAGGGACCCAGGCCACATCAGGTCAAAGTGCATAAGTAGTCTGGCAAAAAGTGTGGGGGGGGGGTTACTGCAACAGAAACACAGCTTCCTACAGATGTGGAAATATGTGGTGTGTATTGGAAGTATGTGGTGTGATGTGGAATTGTGTAGTGTCTTTGAAATGTGTGGTTTGGTGTGGAATTATGTGGTGTGCTTATGAAATGTGCGGCGTTGAACTGTGTGGTGTGGAATTGTGGGACGTTTAGTGAAATTATGCTTATTTAAATTAGGTGTTATAGTGTGTGGAGGGTGCGAGGAACATGAGGGTCTCCCAGTCTCTGCCCGCTGCCTCCTCACCCTGATTGCTGGTCCCGGGATGACCCTGGCCGGAGAACTAGGCTGTGAGAAGAAGAACCCGGCTGGAGCCTGTGCACGTTAGCGTGGCCTGACCTGACATCTGGGACTGCCTGACTCGCTGCTCCTGAGTGCGGCCCACCGCTGCTGATGGACACCCGCTGCTGGGGCATGCCAGGAGGCCTGGCCTTGGCCCCTCAGGCTGCCCGTGTAGCGGCCGAATGGCAGGTTCTTGGGGCTGGCGATGAGGCGGTCCGCATATCGACTGAAGACCTCATAAAACAGTGAGCTCACCAGCGGTGTATGGAGTAAAGCAGGAGAAGCGGCTGGCTAGGGTGCTGGGACTAAATCCGCATCGGGGGAGTCCCTTGTGCGGCTGCCCCCCACACCCCCTGTTTGAACTGAACAGCACATGTGCCTGCGTGGATTGCGCTGACAGCAACAAACCTAGGAGCCATTAGGCACATGCCCGTTCCTTTGCCCTAGGAAAATGCTCCTTGGGGTAGGCTAACCCCCGTAAACTAGTCCCACAATGCCTTAGCAGTTCTACCTGTGTTGCTGGCTGGCCTCTTGTGAGGTGCTCCAGACTTAGCTAGTTGACTGACTCCTTGGTGCTCAATAAACCGTGCACGTAGGTGCAGTAGCTGAGAGGCACACAGCCTTACAGAAGATGGTGCATTCGAGGAACGCAGTCACAACAGACAGGGGGTCCCACCCTGCGATGAGGGAGTGCAACCAACAGAAAGCACCAGTGCGCAGGATGAGGATATAAGCTCTCTCTTAATGGAGGTCATGACTAGCTTGAGGACAATTGACTCCAAACTGGAACTGCTAGTGGCCCAAATAGACTAGGCGAAACAGTGGGTTGACCCCCAAAACCTGAGCATAAGTCCAATGGAAACACGGATCGCAGGGACGGAGGACTAGCTGGCGAGCAGCCAGCAGACAATGCTAATAAATAAAGTACTCAAAGTGATTAAAGCCAAAAATGAAGATTTAGAATCACGGTCCTGCAGAAACAATCTCCGCATAACAGGAATCTTGGAATCAACAGCCATTTCAAAGATGGAGGGCTATGTCGAATACCTGTTGCGGTGAACTCTTTGTTGCGGAATTGTCCGCTGTTTTTTTGTGGAGAGAGCTCATAGGTCACTCGGACCCAGGCCGCCCCCTGAGGCCCCTGTTCGGCAAATAATAGCCAGCCTTTTAAATTATCGGGACCGAGATGTCATCCTTCAATGCGCCAGAGAACGTGGGGAGATACGCCACCAGGCCTTTCATTTTATCCAGATTTCACACTCGCAGTGCAGGTTGCGCAATGGGAAATTATGCTAGTCAAATAGGCACTCGGGCAGCTCAGAGTGCAATACTCCAAGCTATACCCGCTAAGCTGCGAGTTCTACATGATGGCAAGGCGCACTTTTTCTCTGACCCCCACAGAGGCGATGACATTTATCAAACACCTCAATAAGACCAAGTGGGCGGGGTCTCGCTCTCCGCATCACACTGAAGAAAACCGCACCAGCGATAATAACTAAGTCCTGGTTTCTCTGCTGCGTGGAGCTTTTTTGCGCAAACTGGATTTAAAATACAGAGAGGATACTACTTTACCTGCATGCACCACAGAAGCTTGGAGGTGGGGGACAAGAAACTTCGCCCGTCGAATGACTTGAACACAGTGGCAAACCCTTCCCCTCCGGGGCAAAGCCAGTCTATCTCGCTTGGCCCCCCTGTCTGGTAATCAGGGTTGCCTGTGGCGACCAACAGAACGAATACCGAAGATCCTGAGGTTTTTTTTAAAGTCTGGAACAAGGCAGACAAACAACCATGGCCCCCTGTGTTGGGGGGGGGGGCTTTAATGTTGCACTAGTGGACATGATGGACCAGTCAGGAGCACGACACCAGCATATGCTCCGCTAGTACACCTCACACCCTTATATCGGATAATTTGCTCAAAGGCGCATGGCGACATATGCACCCGTGGACGCGGGACAGCACATGCTTTTCCTCTTTATCAAAATACAATATCACAACTAGATTACTGGCTCATTTCCAGAGATGCGCTTGCAGGTACCCCACAGGCCACACACCTCCATCACGCCTTATCTGACCATGCCCCGGTGCTGCTTTAGCTTCAGATGCCGTATACGTCTTCACACACCCCCAATAGTGCTATGAGACGTAGTATTTAAAGAAGGGATTTGCGGCGCCATCAGAGATTATTTTGCAAACAATGCAGGGTTGGTTGATTCGCCCTCCACACTTTGGGAGTCATTTAAGGTGGAAATACGGGGATGCTGCATCGCTAAGCAATAATGGGTGCTTAGAAAGCTTCGCCGCACACTATTTAAACTAGAGTCCGAAATACAAACCTTGGAAAAGATCTACTTTGCCGACCCTGATCCCTCTAGGCTGGCGGAGAGAAGAAAGAAAATAACTGCTTACCGGGAGGAGGCTGTTAGGGAAGCGCATTTCCTTGGAAGGGAAGCCTAGGCATGAAAATATGGCAAGGTTGATAGACTTGAGAAGACACTAGCCGGTAAAATACGAAAACCACAAGCTTCTTCTTATGTCACAGACCTTAAGGGCCGGACTCCCAATTAGTCTCCAACCTAGCTAAACTTCCAGAGGTCATGTCCGACTACTATGCCCACCTTTGCACTGCAACGGTGGACACTGACTCACTGGTCCTGCTGGAGTTTCTTTATTCCATCCATCTCCTATGGCTAGAACAGTGCCATAGAGATTACGTGGACGCTCCGATTATGCAGGAAGAGATTGCTCAAGTCATCGCATGTCTACTGGCGGGCAAGGCCCCTGGACTAGATGATCTCACTCGAGCTGTTTATAAAGAATAGGCACCCATTCTTATTACACACCTAGTAGAAATGCATCACGAGTCACTGTCGCTGGTCTGTCTCCCGCCATCGCTAAGAGAGGCGGTAATAGTCACAATCCTCAAATCTGACAAGCCAGAAGAATCATGAGATTCATACCTCCCCTTGTCTTTGATAATCATTTATACCAAAATATATGCGAAAGTCTTGGTGAACCGACTGCTTCCCCTGTTGCCACTGATCGTTCGGCCGGACCCGTCGGGCTTTATCACCGGACGCGCCACCTCACACAATCTCCGGACAATTTTCACGATCATGCACCTTCTCCACGAGGACCTACCAGCACTGGTGGCCTTACTGAACGCCACCAAAGCTTTTGACTCACTAGAATGGTGGTATCTAGTACCATTGCTACACCGGCTGGGACTGAGTCATCACTTTGTATCCAAAATCCAACTTGTATACACTCTCCCCATGGCGCGTGTTAGGCTAAATGGTCAAATCTCAGAACCAATTACAATTACACGCGGAACCCGGCAGGGATGACCCTTATCCCCATTACTCTTCGCCTTTGCTATGGGGCCACTGGCAGACAGATTGAGACAGCAGCATGCTGAACGGGGCATCAGTTTCAGAATGCAAGGTCTGGTGGTCTCCATGTATGCTGACGACGTGGCATTCTATGCACGGGACCCCAAAACAATTCTAGCACCATTGATACGCGAGGTGGTTGACTATAGTGGCTATTCGGGAGTTTTGGTGAAGTGGTCCAAATCAATTTTGTTTCCGCTAACGAAAGCCACTGGCCCATATGAAACCGAATACTCCCTTAAGTGGGCAACTGAACCTATAAAATGCTTGGGTATATGGCTCAGCAGAGTCCAGGAAGAACTGTGGAAAGCGAACTATGGCAGAGCAATGGACTGGCTAGAAACGAGACTCTAAGTGTGGAACAAGCTGCTGCTGTCCCTCGTGGGCCGTATAGCTATTGACAGGATGGTGGTTCTTCTGAAATTCTTGTACCTTTTTGTTATCCAACATGATAACGCTGGCGTGTGCAGGCCGACAGCCAAGGGTGTCTTACGAACGGCTGACAATTCCGCCTGCACGAGGAGGACTGGGGGCACCAGATATGGCACTATACGCACTATGCGCTCAGGAGGCGTACTTAGCACGGTGGATGAGTGCGCTGGCGTGGGATGGACTTCGGCGGAGGGTGGGCCCGCCGCTGCGGTATGCGCCATCCATATTGCTACAGAATAACCATATTTTCCCCTCATGGCAGGATAAGGGCACAATCAAGCGCGCAGCAAAACACAGTATTAAAAAATGTGCAGACCTATTTCAGGGGGGAGAGTTTCTCTCCCGCTTCAAGGACACTGAAACAGTGCCACGGACAATGTCGGATGCACTGCTTTATTATCAAATGAAGGCCCTTGCCGCGTGATACACAACACATTCCCTGCCCCTCCCTCTGCTGCGCTGGAGTATGTACATTCTAGTGAGTCACCATGTAAACTTATCACAAGACTCACACAAGCAGAGACACCTACATACACTGAGATGGCGCGCGTGGCCTGGACAAGGGACCTACAATGTAATATACCCGAGGCTCAATGGCAGCATTGCTGCGGGCCAACTGGTAAACTATCCACCAGCTTCAGGCTGAGCCTGATACATTTCAACTATATACACCAAACATATCACACGCCAGCACAACTCCACAATATCGGACTAACAGCGGATTCCCACTGCTTAAGATGTCAGTGCCCAGATGCCACCTTTTTGCATCTGGCGTGGACATGTCCTAGGGAAGCTAACTTCTGGGCTGAGATATGCGACACGACAAGCACTATTATTTGCACCTCCATTAGGCCCGGTCCCGTAGTATGCTGGTTAGGATTTGTAAAGGACATCCCAGACGGAAGTCAGCAGCGTGTGACAATGTTACTACTGCTGGCTAAATGGAGATAGGCGGCACAATGGGGTAGGAGCCCCTCTCCCAATAAAAGAAGCCTGGATTGCTGATATCCCATATTGCCAGAAACAGCTGTCAGCCTATTGGAACCTAATGTCCATTGCAAATTGGCCCATTGATGCCTGGGAATCAGCGTTGTCACACTTACGTTTGCTTGGAGGGAATAGTGCTCAAAAGCAAGTCACGATACATCGCCAACATAGTGTCGGACTGTAGTCACTACCCTTGGTGCTAACACAGCAGTTGGCAATGCTCAAGACGGGCAGTTGAGGTCAAAAAGGTCTGAGGCTGGGTTTTTTAATACTGTGTATGTTCTATACCATGTGGGGGAGTCTGCAAATTGTGATTTCTTGTGTTGTGAGGTGTAGAAGAAAGGGGAAATGTAGGAGTTATTGTTATGTAACTGCTATTGCAATATAAATGCCAATAAAAACAGTTATAAAAATAAGTACTCGACTAGCTGTCTCTCACCCAAGGGCGCTAACACGAACCCTATTGTGAGCAAGGAAATGGCCCTCAGCAGCCGAAAACAGACAGCAGTGGGCCTCTCCCACCTCTAGGCCCCTGTGCCACTGCACCTGCCATGCCAGAACAGCAAGCTGGGGCCCACGTGGAAGAAGCATCGAAGCATGTGATGGTTTGGTCAGACTATTTCAGATTTATCCTTAACCAAATTATTAATAGAATCAGAGGGGTCAGGACAATGTGGCTCTTTCTATATGAAATGGGTTCATACCGATGAACTATTGTAAAACCCTATAAAGCAATTTCACCTGGGAACCTTACGTCCAGGGCTGTAAGTGGGCCAGGTCCTGCGGTGCTCAGCACCAACAGTTCTACAGAGCAGATGCCGAGACGGGTTTCGATCAGGCTCTGCATTTTTGCCTTCACCCTCGGTGAAGAAAATAAATCTCAACTCTTCAGCAGTACCACCCTTCACTCCCCTTGATGTCACTTCAGAGACTCGGTATAGTTCTTTCACATTCTCATCATTTCAGAACTGGAGCATTTTCAATATTATATACAACGAAGCTATAGTTGTTGCTTATTTATCTTATGTAACTAACAACCATTGACAAAGCCAATAGTCCTGGCTTGTTGTAGGTGTAATGTTACTTGTTGTATCATGTATTAGGATGCAATGACTGAAGCAGCTAAGTACCAGCTAAGCACAGATTTTCAGTATATGTTTTAAGCCATGACCTTAATTACATCAGCCACGACCCTTTGAGAGACCCACCAGCCTTTTCATTCCAGTTAAAGCCCTGCTTACGTCCACTTATCAATAGTGGTGTAGTGCGTTATAGAAGCAAATTAAACACTTCAGGTGTCCTTTA
Organism: Lissotriton vulgaris; assembly: GCF_964263255.1. Taxonomy (NCBI): domain Eukaryota; kingdom Metazoa; phylum Chordata; class Amphibia; order Caudata; family Salamandridae; genus Lissotriton; species Lissotriton vulgaris. The sequence continues at coordinate 38,001 of NW_028253907.1, read as the reverse complement.
GTGCCATGAAGCAACCAAAGGCTTAACACTGTGATATAAAATAAACACTAATGATTATTAAGTAACTTCACACAGACGACGCCCCCCCCCCCCTTATTGGACAACTCAAGACAATTGACTCTCATTGCCAAGAAGCATTTCCCACACTACGTGGTATAATTTAGAAATGTGAATAAAAGAGCAACATGTCCACGTCTTAGTATGCAGACTTGTGTTCTGAGGAGTGAACAATATTTTATGACATAACGTACCATGCAGGTCATCCTACCATTCTCCACTGCCCAGGCTGTGTCTCAGACAGCCTCGGACTGGCAAGGTGGACATTCGGGCATCGGCCGAGGGGCCTCTGGCTGAGGCCAGTTGGTGGGCAGGTTTTTGGTCTACTAAGGACTCTCCCCTGGTGCACAGCTTGAAAGGCTGTCATTATAGCCCTAACAAACATGACCAATTGCATATACAGTCCGCCCAGCGGGCTAATATCAAAGGAAGAATGAAAATGGGCTGCGGCTGCTCCGCTCTGATTGTCACAGCATACGGTGTGCCTCCCTCCAGGTATGACAGAGTCTGCAAGGAGCTGCTGATGGGAAGACATTAGCACTTACTTTCCAGGGGACTGTAGGAGGGGAGAGGACTGGAGCATCAGGTGGTGGGGTTTGATGAGGGCCAGCAAAGGAGCTCCTCCGTATATATTTGTCCTCCTTCACTCCATATAAGCAGTGGAGATAAATCAGTCTCTGCTCTTCTCCTTTGTCTGCCATATAACAATGACTGCAGTCAACAGGGACAGATTGTGGCCTTGGTTTACTTTGAAACTGGGAAACCGGGTTCAAGTCCCAAAGTCAGTTGGACATCCTGAGATTCTGGGCAAATCATTTAATCTAAATGAACCTAAAAAAATAATATGATCCTCTGTAATGTTATCTGGTGCTCATGTAAAGCGCTCCAATGCTTCTGGCCCTAGTTCATGCTATATCTAACTGCATCTGAGGAAAGTGACACAATTTTTGGTTTATTTTTACATGTACTCATTATTATCATTCCTTTCTCAGAACATATACGTGATGCTTGCCGCAAGTAAAACAAAACACACAGATGTACCTTTAACCAGTCTTTGAACATTGGGGAGCCTCTCTTAAGTATTGCAAAACATAAAATGAATATCATAAAAAATTGAGTGTAAAAGCAGAGGCGGCTCTACCGTGATGCTGGAGGAGCGTCGGCTGACTGCCAGCAGATGATAAATAAAAATATAATAACACATTGTTATTATTGTTTTATTTAGCTCTGCTGGAGTTACTTATGTCCGACAGGAAGGAGGGACGGGCCATAGCAGGGAGGAGCACTGTGCACTTATAAGTGCGCATGTGTGTTTGCCCGGCCATCTTGGGCTAGCCAAACACAGATGCATATTTATTTTTCTCCAACCCGGTTGTATTGTTCTGCTGGGTTGAAGAAAACCCCAAAGGCTCCCACACACTTTCTGAGCCGCAAACTAGGCCGCTTAGACCAGTCCAGGCTTGTCTCTTGCTAGAGAGCTGGGTCTAGATTCGGTGGGAACCCTGTGCCTTTAGGACCATTCACTTCCGAGATGAGAGGAGCAGGAGGAACAAAGCAGTCGGCTGAGGTAGCAAAGCAGGTAAGTGTTTTATTTTTTATTTTTTCCCAACCTCTCCTCCTCACCCCTCCACCCCCCCCTCCCACACCAGTTTTGATTGGCAGCAGCCGCCACTGTGTAAAAGGCCATTTAGGTCTGTGCCGTATCATGTCTCCCAGTGAACATTAATCAAAGCATCCACAGCAAAAGTATGGATAAAAACTTTATAATTATATGCTTCGGAAGTATAATTTTTTTATTGTAATGCTTATTTCCTATTTCAGTACTGCCCTACAACTTTTAAATTACAGGCTTTAAAATACTTTTATTACGGTAATAAAAGTTTGTCATCAATTATCTTCATTATCCTAACTCCTGCTGTGTATTGAGAATGAATGTGGACCACCACTTTTTGGGCTGCCTGGCCGAATTGTAGCCCCAATCCAACTTAGTTCCCTGATATGCCAGTGTTGTCTAGTCCGGAGGGGGCATACATTGCAGGTGGCAGGTGAAAGCAGCAGAACTGGGTGTTTTAAGTGCCCATAATCATCACTTTCAGCTGTCACTTCAATGTCACCAGTGCACACCAACTCTATCCAAACATCACCAGAATACAAGCAGTGTCTGTGCTTATGGGCTCAAAGCCACCAAACACAGCACAGGCTGTCCCTCTCCACATAAGAATGGCAGCGAACTCCATCTGTCTGACTTCTAATTTTCATGTTAGCACTTGTTGCATACTTCACAGGTTATAAACCCGGGTCCAGAAAAATTGTGGTTTTGAACACTATAAGGAAGATCATTATTATTACCAGGATCCGAATATATACATGTCATTATTCGCGAGTTCTTACCGTGTGTCTGAATTTGGCTGCAGTAATTAGATAACAAGATGGCCGACGCTGCTTTGAAACGCATACTTTAAATGCATTATAATTGTGCGTTCCAAAGGAGTGGCAGCCATCTTACTTATATCCGTGACTCTGTTATACAACGTGTGTTCGTGTATGACGGACCATTTGGGTGGAGTTTGTGCTATGCCAAAAAGAAAATAACAGATTAAAGTAAACGTTGTTTTTCTAGGGTTTTTAAACAAGGGATGTATGTCGTCTTGAAATCGACTAACGAAAACTACAACTTGTTTATATAAAGATACCATTTGCATTACGGAGATTTTATGTAGATTTAAAATAGTATGAAAACTAAATTTCTGCTTGGAGTTTTTTTACCACTAGAGGGCAGGACAGGACTGTCAAATAATTCATCACAATAATTAATTGATTCTCATGCGATTTCACACCGTATTGAAAGTAACTGCACAGTACCGTCATTGTGGTAAAAGAGACGGTGTGTTTCTGTGCCAGATTTAGTTGTTTCCCAGCATGTGCATAGCAGTGAGTCACAGTGTCCTCATTTAAGTGTTTTCCTTTTTGTAAACATCGGTACAATCATAAAACAATTAATTTTGAACACAGGTGTATATCAGCGATTATGCCAACAAACACACTGGTTATTTCACGCCTCAGGAAACAAGTGCCTTGTTTAATTAACCGTGCACGTGTGCGGCCAGTGAAAATAACCCCCGGGAAATGTGAGCCTGTGAAAGACGAAGCACCTGTGGGTACTTGGCAAGAAAAGTATGTAGCCAGGATTTTGAGAATAGATAAACAAACAAATACATAAATACACTATTTAAATTAGAAGCTAATTAAGCACAAACCACAGATTGACTTGGCATGTGCGAGCAACATGGGAGCGTAATAATAGGTAATTGATCATGATATCCTTTTTAGGTCTCGCTCGAGACCTATTGCTGCCGAGTAGCTTGTCAAGGGACATAGACCTGGGGACGAGCGCCGATTGCATATCGTGGACGCGCACATACAGCCCGGAGCTGTGCACATCTCCTGTCCCCCATTCACTCGCAATCGCGCGCGCACTCACACAGCCACACTCACGCATGCACACACACACACACACACCCACCCCCCTACAACTAAGCCCCACCCGCCCGCTCCACTCACCGGGCTACAGGCTCCGTCACGCGGGGCTTCCCTTAGGCATCGGCGGCCTCTGCTCCTCCTATGTGTAGTCTCTTAGCATCAGTCACAGGAGGGCGGCGCTTGAGGCTGAAACTGCACATGTGCGTTGATGTATGGTCATGTGAGTCTCCAGTTCCGATGTCTAGATTTAGTATGGACTGTCGTGATTTTCTACAAAGCAGGTCCCAAACATTGCACACATACACACGTTAATTTAAAGCACTCCACGTTTCCTGCTCGAAGCGTTCCCTATGAGTAAGATCCGTTTGCTTTACTCTGTGATGTACGAGGCGGTGGATGCTAGGTTGCGTTCTGAAAACGTGCCCCGTACCATTCCTGCGCGTATGGTTCTCCGGGGAACTCTGCAATTCCTTTATAGCTTGGACCAGTAGTTAGGCACGAAGAGCAGCCAGACCAACTCAGACACTGCAGCTTCCCTAGTACTGACCCTACCTTAAGATGCAGCGCGTCCACGCGCATCCCATACAGTGAAGCACAGATTCCACGCATGCGCGATGACGTCACTCCAGGACCGCCCCAACTGCGGGAGGGTGGAGAAGATGCGCGCTTGTCAAGCGGTGACGCCCACTGTTTGCCGTCCCGAGCCTCCTGTCAGCTGTGCGTGTCCTGTCTCCCCCTCCACACCACCCCAAAGAGACCTCCCTCCCGGGGCACGTGCGAGAGTGACAAGCGGTGGCGTCGGGTACGGAGCGACAGGTGAGAGACCCCCAAGGGCACGCATGGGCCGTGCGACCACTGTGGAAGGGCGCCTGGAGCCAGCCTGCGGGTTAGCGGCAGCCCCTGCACCGACTCCCGAGAGTTCCTTCAGTGTTCCGTAGTGCACCACAGTAGCAATCCACCTGCCTGGGAGCCTGTGCCCTGCACCTGCGAGCTGAGCTCCCTCGCCACCAGTTTCACGGGCTCCCTTTGCGCTCGGCGTGTGCCCTCTTCACACACAGGACGGTTGGTGATCCTCTGGGAGCAGCAAACCACGGATCTTCTCGCCTCAGAGGGCGGATGCTGCTGCCCTAGACCTTGGCTCTTGGACCTGCTCTGACCCTGGTTTTCCACCCTTCGCCGCCCCAATGTTGACTCTTTTGAGCCGGACTGCTTTGCGGCCTGCCCGGCTGTGGCTCTGGTGTTGGCCCGGGACTTGCAGAGCACTGGGTACCCACCCACGGAAGGAGCCCATCGAGGTGCTAAACACCGCACAGGGCGCCCGGGATTTCATATACAGCCTGCATGCCACCAAGCGGAGCTGCCTGCTGCGGGAGCTGCACCGGTTCGAGTCCATGGCCATCGCCCAAGGTGGGTACTGCCGGGCACAGCCTGTGGGTGAGGTTGTCAGGTATATTAGAAGCGGCAGCCACAGGAGCACTGCTGGGCTGGGGCAAAAGATGGGGGAACTAGAACGTCTAATCTGTAAAATGCAGTCTTTGCAGTTCAGGGTCAGATAAACGTGTGAAAATTCACGCATTTAGCAATGTTGATCGATTGCTCTCCAAGGAGGGCATATGTAACTCTTCAGCTTCTGTGTAATACTTTGTGGCCTGTTTGTGTCAAAAAGTGATTCTTTTTGAGTCAGGGTAGGCTTCACTGGGAACTTTGAAGCTTGTCTACCTAAAGTGTTCACATTTGTGCAAAACTCAAAATAATGTGCATGGTCTGGTCTGCTGATTCGTTTTATGACATAGCTATCTTAATTTTAGAATAAAGGTAATTTGAGAGCGCAGGCACACCCACCCATATCCCATCGTTTTGACTAATGTTTAAGCCGTAACACCTGCTTACTGTGACTGCGAACACAATTATAGTTGCCCATCCCCTTCGAACTGTATTATTTGTATAGTACCGAATCACTCTATAAAGCAAAGAAGGAAAAAAAAACCGCAACAACCCCTCTATAGCCGAAGTCAGAAAACAACAGCAATACAAAATGTTCGTATCAGTTGCTTTTCCAGTAAAACACATGAAAAGTGAGATTAAAATACAATGCACACTACAAGACACACTAAAGAGTTCCAGAAAAAAAACCTTTAAAACCATTCTATTTAAAACAAATGGAGGTCTCTCTGCAAGGCAGGATTTTGCCTGTGGTAGCAGCATTGGCCTGGCTGTTTGGTATAGGTGACTGATTTGTTTAATAAGCTGGTTAAGGCGCCCAGATACAGCTAGGTTTGTAGCATGCACCAGGCATAAAAATGCAATATCACTCCTTAAAATGGAGAGCAAGGGAACCAAATTATGTGTGTGTGTGTTTATATTCCCATACAATGAAGATTTAATCATACTTCAAACTTAAAATTGCACCCATGCTAATCAACTAAATGTAAAGTTAGCGTTTTTTCTTAATCAAATCACCCTTACCAGACGACCTCAATGCCAAAGGTCTGTACAATGGATCAAACCAATAATGGTGCTTGAATGCACATTTATAAATAGAAAATGTGAATGTACCCTGATGCTTTGGGGTAAAATGGCCCTTCCATAACTTTTTTTCTGGCAATTTTAATTGAATAGTAGACTGTTCAGGAATAGCATCTGTGGGATCTGTCATGAAGCCTGAGTATCTGTTGAGATTGTTGAGCCAAATATATTCAGTCATGTGTGGAGAGGTGTCTTTAATCTAAAAGGATTTCCAATGAAGATCTGGATATATGGCTTTTTAGGTCAAGCTGGAGAAAGCAATGCGAAGCATTGCCTCCAGCTCGACAACTAATGTTGCCCGTCTCCTGGGAATCTGAGACAGGGGATGTGCAAGCGGCGATTTCACTTCGTGGGCGCGCACCCCCAGGCCGGCGCCGTGCACATCTCCTGTGTCAAATTCACAACCTGCTAGCCTCTCGCCGCTCTCAATCATGCGCTCACATAGCCACACTCATGCATGCGCACACACACACATATACACCCACGCAGGCACAACGCATCAGGGCGCACGCACACAGACCCACATATACACACGCACAGCTAACAGACGCACAGTCACACATATACATACATCTACACGCACAGCTACACACGTGCACACACACAGCTACACGTGCACCCCCCCTCTTACCTCACCGGGCTGTTGTCGCTGCGCATCTCGGCATCATCTAGTTTACGAGTGTCCGTGTCAGTAAAATTCAGCCCTTCCAGGACTCTTACGGGACCAAGCCCAACGCACCGCTCATCATATTCTCCGAGACGTCTGTGAACGGGCGATAAAGTCTGATGTATAAGGTAACGTGGAATGCAGCATGTTAGCCAATCGTAGTACGCCGCACAAAATGTACACGTGCTGATTGGTTGTGGAATCCGCATGTGCCTCTGACCCACTCGTTCCATAACAGACTTGCAGGTTTGCTAGAGGCGTGTCCAAGGCGGGTAAGGCGCTGAATGGGCGAGAACGACCTCTTTCTACCCAATATCTTCAATGGCAGTTCTGGCTTTTTTAATGGATGAGCAATGCACATCATATAAAGTATTTGTACGTGTCAGAGAGACCCCAGGGCCGGCGGGGACTCATGCAGTGACCCCCATGACTCGCTCGCTCGCTCACTCGCCGCCGGCGCCTGCCGCGCAAGAAGAGGCATTGGTCACGATGATCGCGGGCAGCACCGGGGGCGCAAACTAAACTGCGGCCAAGTGGGGGGGGTACTGTGTCAGCAGCCACAGGGTCGGAGAAGAAGACTGATGCAGTCCAGCAGAGTGCATCATGCTGCAGAGTGGCATCCGGACAGACCCGGAAACGTCTCTAAACTTGACTAGTTCAAGTAAGTTTATAATTATACTAATACATCAATGAGGCCTCATCTGAAAAATAAATTAATTCCCAAAGTGGCATCTCATCTGCAGGGCTGCTTACTCTGCATGGCCTGACGCCTTTCTCAGTGGCGCCTAAACACTCTAATCTACTAATGCCAATCACTACTTGTACTACCGGTGAGACTGGCTGGTTGTTTCATTGGCCGTGGCACCGCGTACAGATGTCATGTCCTGCCTCCTAAATAGACAGTGCCTGCAGTGTCCAAGAGTATGAAGGCAGCCAGCCGCAATCATTATGGCGCTCCCGGCTCTTCTCACAGCGGCATAGTGCTGTCTCGAGCAGTGCTGATTGACTACTGCTTCATGCACGTGGAAACGAGTTGGCGTTCTGAACTGAACATGCGCCCATAAACAATGTGTTGGTGAATACTATATCACCACTGCGGTCATTAGGTGACCAGCCCAAGGTCCTTGACGATTCCCACAATACGCTATCAAGTAGCAAGGCTTCACCGTGCAGTGATTCATTTTTAGTGCGATATTGAATATCGATGCTGGAGGACCTGAATGTCCTATCGGTCTATGCCTCATATTTTAAAATTGAAGATCTCTTGCTCAAGAATACTTTTTGAGTCCTGAAGATGACCGCTAAAGAATGTATCGGTCGAAACGCCGCCGACGCTTTTCTGTTGCTTAAGTTATTATAAGGACACAGTATTTATGTTTATGGTGTTCCACTCACCGCTATTTGGATTTGGAGAACTGCTGCCTATCTGTGCCTGGCGAGGGATCTTTATCCCTACTTATTGACTGTATCCCGTTTTGCTGTGCCTGAGCTGACGCTCTCTTTCTCATTGCTCCGTGGTGCGCCTCCCCTTGACTCGCTGGTGTGAGCGTGAGCTGCAATCCGCACGCTCTGACCACCGCTCCCAGCTGGAGTCAGAAGGGTTGAGGCAAGGGTAAAAATACAGAGCGCCTAACCTGGGGGACTGCGAGGACCAGAAATCCCAGCTGGGGTCAGCTGGGTCCTCTTACCCCAGGCGACACGCCCACGGACACGCCCACTGACGAGGCAGGTCAAATATTCGTGACACCCGCTTCGCGGGCGCCACTCACCGCTATTTGGATTTGGAGAACTGCTGCCTATCTGTGCCTGGCGAGGGATCTTTATCCCTACTTATTGACTGTATCCCGTTTTGCTGTGCCTGAGCTGACGCTCTCTTTCTCATTGCTCCGTGGTGCGCCTCCCCTTGACTCGCTGGTGGGAGCGTGAGCTGCAATCCGCACGCTCTGACCACCGCTCCCAGCTGGAGTCAGAAGGGTTGAGGCAAGGGTAAAAATACAGAGCGCCTAACCTGGGGGACTGCGAGGACCAGAAATCCCAGCTGGGGTCAGCTGGGTCCTCTTACCCCAGGCGACACGCCCACGGACACGCCCACTGACGAGGCAGGTCAAATATTCGTGACACCCGCTTCGCGGGCGCCACTCACCGCTATTTGGATTTGGAGAACTGCTGCCTATCTGTGCCTGGCGAGGGATCTTTATCCCTACTTATTGACTGTATCCCGTTTTGCTGTGCCTGAGCTGACGCTCTCTTTCTCATTGCTCCGTGGTGCGCCTCCCCTTGACTCGCTGGTGTGAGCGTGAGCTGCAATCCGCACGCTCTGACCACCGCTCCCAGCTGGAGTCAGAAGGGTTGAGGCAAGGGTAAAAATACAGAGCGCCTAACCTGGGGGACTGCGAGGACCAGAAATCCCAGCTGGGGTCAGCTGGGTCCTCTTCCCCCAGGCGACATGCCCACGGACACGCCCACTGACGAGGCAGGTCAATTATTCGTGACACCCGCTTCGCGGGCGCCACTCACCGCTATTTGGATTTGGAGAACTGCTGCCTATCTGTGCCTGGCGAGGGATCTTTATCCCTACTTATTGACTGTATCCCGTTTTGCTGTGCCTGAGCTGATGCTCTCTTTCTCATTGCTCCGTGGTGCGCCTCCCCTTGACTCGCTGGTGTGAGCGTGAGCTGCAATCCGCACGCTCTGACCACCGCTCCCAGCTGGAGTCAGAAGGGTTGAGGCAAGGGTAAAAATACAGAGCGCCTAACCTGGGGGACTGCGAGGACCAGAAATCCCAGCTGGGGTCAGCTGGGTCCTCTTCCCCCAGGCGACACGCCCACGGACACGCCCACTGACGAGGCAGGTCAAATATTCGTGACACCCGCTTCGCGGGCGCCACTCACCGCTATTTGGATTTGGAGAACTGCTGCCTATCTGTGCCTGGCGAGGGATCTTTATCCCTACTTATTGACTGTATCCCGTTTTGCTGTGCCTGAGCTGACGCTCTCTTTCTCATTGCTCCGTGGTGCGCCTCCCCTTGACTCACTGGTGTGAGCGTGAGCTGCAATCCGCACGCTCTGACCACCGCTCCCAGCTGGAGTCAGAAGGGTTGAGGCAAGGGTAAAAATACAGAGCGCCTAACCTGGGGGACTGCGAGGACCAGAAATCCCAGCTGGGGTCAGCTGGGTCCTCTTCCCCCAGGCGACACGCCCACGGACACGCCCACTGACGAGGCAGGTCAAATATTCGTGACACCCGCTTCGCGGGCGCCACTCACCGCTATTTGGATTTGGAGAACTGCTGCCTATCTGTGCCTGGCGAGGGATCTTTATCCCTACTTATTGACTGTATCCCGTTTTGCTGTGCCTGAGCTGACGCTCTCTTTCTCATTGCTCCGTGGTGCGCCTCCCCTTGACTCGCTGGTGTGAGCGTGAGCCGCAATCCGCACGCTCTGACCACCGCTCCCAGCTGGAGTCAGAAGGGTTGAGGCAAGGGTAAAAATACAGAGCGCCTAACCTGGGGGACTGCGAGGACCAGAAATCCCAGCTGGGGTCAGCTGGGTCCTCTTCCCCCAGGCGACACGCCCACGGACACGCCCACTGACGAGGCAGGTCAAATATTCGTGACACCCGCTTCGCGGGCGCCACTCACCGCTATTTGGATTTGGAGAACTGCTGCCTATCTGTGCCTGGCGAGGGATCTTTATCCCTACTTATTGACTGTATCCCGTTTTGCTGTGCCTGAGCTGACGCTCTCTTTCTCATTGCTCCGTGGTGCGCCTCCCCTTGACTCGCTGGTGTGAGCGTGAGCTGCAATCCGCACGCTCTGACCACCGCTCCCAGCTGGAGTCAGAAGGGTTGAGGCAAGGGTAAAAATACAGAGCGCCTAACCTGGGGGACTGCGAGGACCAGAAATCCCAGCTGGGGTCAGCTGGGTCCTCTTCCCCCAGGCGACACGCCCACGGACACGCCCACTGACGAGGCAGGTCAAATATTCGTGACACCCGCTTCGCGGGCGCCACTCACCGCTATTTGGATTTGGAGAACTGCTGCCTATCTGTGCCTGGCGAGGGATCTTTATCCCTACTTATTGACTGTATCCCGTTTTGCTGTGCCTGAGCTGACGCTCTCTTTCTCATTGCTCCGTGGTGCGCCTCCCCTTGACTCGCTGGTGTGAGCGTGAGCTGCAATCCGCACGCTCTGACCACCGCTCCCAGCTGGAGTCAGAAGGGTTGAGGCAAGGGTAAAAATACAGAGCGCCTAACCTGGGGGACTGCGAGGACCAGAAATCCCAGCTGGGGTCAGCTGGGTCCTCTTCCCCCAGGCGACACGCCCACGGACACGCCCACTGATGAGGCAGGTCAAATATTCGTGACACCCGCTTCGCGGGCGCCACTCACCGCTATTTGGATTTGGAGAACTGCTGCCTATCTGTGCCTGGCGAGGGATCTTTATCCCTACTTATTGACTGTATCCCGTTTTGCTGTGCCTGAGCTGACGCTCTCTTTCTCATTGCTCCGTGGTGCGCCTCCCCTTGACTCGCTGGTGTGAGCGTGAGCTGCAATCCGCACGCTCTGACCACCGCTCCCAGCTGGAGTCAGAAGGGTTGAGGCAAGGGTAAAAATACAGAGCGCCTAACCTGGGGGACTGCGAGGACCAGAAATCCCAGCTGGGGTCAGCTGGGTCCTCTTCCCCCAGGCGACACGCCCACGGACACGCCCACTGACGAGGCAGGTCAAATATTCGTGACACCCGCTTCGCGGGCGCCACTCACCGCTATTTGGATTTGGAGAACTGCTGCCTATCTGTGCCTGGCGAGGGATCTTTATCCCTACTTATTGACTGTATCCCGTTTTGCTGTGCCTGAGCTGACGCTCTCTTTCTCATTGCTCCGTGGTGCGCCTCCCCTTGACTCGCTGGTGTGAGCGTGAGCTGCAATCCGCACGCTCTGACCACCGCTCCCAGCTGGAGTCAGAAGGGTTGAGGCAAGGGTAAAAATACAGAGCGCCTAACCTGGGGGACTGCGAGGACCAGAAATCCCAGCTGGGGTCAGCTGGGTCCTCTTCCCCCAGGCGACACGCCCACGGACACGCCCACTGACGAGGCAGGTCAAATATTCGTGACACCCGCTTCGCGGGCGCCACTCACCGCTATTTGGATTTGGAGAACTGCTGCCTATCTGTGCCTGGCGAGGGATCTTTATCCCTACTTATTGACTGTATCCCGTTTTGCTGTGCCTGAGCTGACGCTCTCTTTCTCATTGCTCCGTGGTGCGCCTCCCCTTGACTCGCTGGTGTGAGCGTGAGCTGCAATCCGCACGCTCTGACCACCGCTCCCAGCTGGAGTCAGAAGGGTTGAGGCAAGGGTAAAAATACAGAGCGCCTAACCTGGGGGACTGCGAGGACCAGAAATCCCAGCTGGGGTCAGCTGGGTCCTCTTCCCCCAGGCGACACGCCCACGGACACGCCCACTGTCGAGGCAGGTCAAATATTCGTGACACCCGCTTCGCGGGCGCCACTCACCGCTATTTGGATTTGGAGAACTGCTGCCTATCTGTGCCTGGCGAGGGATCTTTATCCCTACTTATTGACTGTATCCCGTTTTGCTGTGCCTGAGCTGACGCTCTCTTTCTCATTGCTCCGTGGTGCGCCTCCCCTTGACTCGCTGGTGTGAGCGTGAGCTGCAATCCGCACGCTCTGACCACCGCTCCCAGCTGGAGTCAGAAGGGTTGAGGCAAGGGTAAAAATACAGAGCGCCTAACCTGGGGGACTGCGAGGACCAGAAATCCCAGCTGGGGTCAGCTGGGTCCTCTTCCCCCAGGTGACACGCCCACGGACACGCCCACTGACGAGGTAGGTCAAATATTCGTGACACCCGCTTCGCGGGCGCCACTCACCACTATTTGGATTTGGAGAACTGCTGCCTATCTGTGCCTGGCGAGGGATCTTTATCCCTACTTATTGACTGTATCCCGTTTTGCTGTGCCTGAGCTGACGCTCTCTTTCTCATTGCTCCGTGGTGCGCCTCCCCTTGACTCGCTGGTGTGAGCGTGAGCTGCAATCCGCACGCTCTGACCACCGCTCCCAGCTGGAGTCAGAAGGGTTGAGGCAAGGGTAAAAATACAGAGCGCCTAACCTGGGGGACTGCGAGGACCAGAAATCCCAGCTGGGGTCAGCTGGGTCCTCTTCCCCCAGGCGACAAGCCCACGGACACGCCCACTGACGAAACGTTGAAAAATCGATTTGCCTCCCGCGACGCGGGACGCGCGCGGGACCAAGCGCGGGACGAAGCCCGGACAAAGGGCGGGCCGTCTGTGGCCGTCCGTGGACGATCGAGGACGGGACGGGCTAACCCTCTTTCACCTAATCTAGGGATTTTCGAATACTTGAAAGGATACGATACAACACTGTCTTGGTAAGCCAGAACTTCATTACATGTTCATGCATAGGAGCTGATGAAAACTGATGATCTTATATAGCAATATACGGATACTCACCTGAAAACAAAATTATATCTATATCAAATATTCTTTACGTCAACATCTAAAATAAACCTATCAAAACATCTGAAAACCAGCTGTGATGACTAAAACCAACAGCTGATACCCGGCTCCAACATGAGGGCACTAAAACAATTACGTTCACGTACAATCTACATGAAACGTATGGGTACTGACGCAGCTGTCAGGAAATCAACAGATAAATCAATGAAACCGGGACAATTATCATATACTCCAGCTATAAATAAATATTTCTCTACCCTTTCCACGAAAAAACATTCATCCTTTTTGTTTTCAGATGAACAAGATAAGTTAGATCTCACAATAGATAGGGTACAGCATGAATCGCTAATCTCCTCCGATCAGAGACTTCACAAACAAGAATCTTTAATTACAGAGAATAGTTTGGCAAAGACTTCCTTTCCTGAAGAGCGCCAAACATCGCTCTTAGAAATGTCCCAAATAAAGCCCATAACACCGACAAAACTTCAGGAAAATGCACCACCTTTGGAGGTGTCGGTAAGCAACACAACGAAAGGAGAACACGAAAAATCAGAAATTCCATTTAGTCAAAAGCAGCCATTAACCAGTTCACCAGAAAAATCACCCAAACTCTTCTCCAATCACGTCACTTACACAGATCCTAACTTTACAAATCTAAATTTAAATTCTTTAAACACTGCTTCTCCCCTGTCAAAAGCACTATTTTCACTGCAGGAAATCCTGGAATCAGTACTTATCCATCTTGGTCAAATTCTAGCCAACTCTGACGATACACTAGATGTGCAAATAGGAATCCTAAAATTTCTGGTCGAAGAAAAAAGGAAAAAAGATTCAATCAAAGTAACACCTAATGAACATGAATCAGTCAAAACGCTTCAAAACGAAGATAGTGAAAATAATGGAATAAAAAATCTAAACCAACAGGAAGCAAGCACTCAAACGACTGATGTGGTAATAATCGAGACCAAAACTAAGGATACAAAAAATAAGAAAAAACATCTTATTACCTATTCACTTAAAAAACTGTTTAGGGAAGAATCGGAAAATGCCATCGAAAATGATATTAAGCACTATCCCATCTTCTCAAACAAAGTAATTACCATCAATTCCGATCGGATAGCTGGGGATACTAAATTAGAGTCACCAAGAGTCATTACCGATCAGGAATCCAGTCAGATAGAAAAGACCGAAAAAAGTAATGATCAGGAAAAAGCAAGAGGGAAGAAAAAGAGAAGAAAGCCTCTGAGAAGAATACAGAAGAAAAAAGGGAATAAACTTAAATTTCAAAAACCTACTCCCCCAAGCTCCGCGAGCTCTCCAGCAATCGAAAAAACACCTCCGGCAAAAACTCCGCTGGCGAATTCATTGAATCCGAAAGCAGAAGAATACTGTCCGATGATAGAAAACCGACCAAATCTGCGAAAGTCCACGGATACAGATAATTTACATGAAAAGAAATCTCAACAATGGGAAGAAATTCAATCTAAACACATAATAATAGAAGAACTCTTTCCAACAGATAAAATGCCGTTCAACCGTAGCAGAATAATTAATCTTCTACAAGAAATACCATCCTTGATCTCTCTAACAAGCAAAGAAGTTGACCTTGTACTCTTTCCAAAAAAAGAAAACTATAAATTAGTACAGGTATCCTTTTTTTCTCCAGTTCTACCTGGAATAATAATTAGAGAGAAGGAAATTCTTCACAGAAACGGCTATGATGTAATTTCAGTATCAGACTGCAAAACCAACATACATACTAATTGCACAATTGGTCAAACTCAAAAAAGAAATGACAATTTTGGCTCAAAAAGGGGAGAAGCTGTATTTAATACCATGAGAAAAGACACACTCAAAATACAAGTAACGCATGGCGAAAGGTCAGTTTGGTCTCGGGAATCAAGATTAAGCGATTCAGAGAACCCAATAACATCTTGGGCATGGCTATCAGAGACTCTTAACAGCAAAAAACGGATAAACCCAATCAATATCAGGTTTAGCAAAGGTTTGTCGTTATTAACTTGGAACCTGGCTGGGAAATCTGTTAAAAAAATGAAAAATGTGATTAAGGATTTCCCAGATATTATAGCCCTCCAGGAAACATGGTCAACTGCTCCCTTTACACAAAAAGGGTATTATGTTTATGAAACTCTGGCAAAAAAATCTAAAAGAGGACATGCCAAGGGAGGTTTGGCCATTTTACTAAAAGAAGAATATTCCTGGTTACAAGAAGTAATCAATACTAACACTGATAATCTGCAATGTGTAAAGGTATAACTTAAAACTCAAACATCAGTTACTTATGAAAAAATACTACTTTTCAATATTTACGCGCCCCCCAATAGTAATAATGACTTGTTGTTTGACCATCTAATGGAGACTATTACGCACATTATTGAAGACCAACTCTATATGTCATATATCATCATGGGATATTTAAATGCTAAAATTTCAAATAAAGAACTTAAGAAATGGGCTCTCTTATTTAAAGAGGAATCTCTGGAAATATCTCTACCAGAGTTACCGAAAGGAGTAAAATCAGATAAGAGAGGACGCTCATTACTATCAATTCTTCTGAGTATAAATGGGACAATATTAAATGGTAACGTCAACGGAGACAAACCGGCATCTTACACGAGGCGGGGAAATGGATCTCCCTCTATCCTTGATTATTTTATATGTGGGATCGGAGAGAAAGAACAAATCATCCAACTCTCGATCAAATTTAACGAAGAAAGTGATCATGCACTTTTATATTTAACAACTAAATGGAATGCACAGTCTTGTTTTCCTAACCAGCTAATATTCCACAAACCCAAGACGGAAGTAAACACAACGAAGTGTCGAATATATTGGAGCACTGAAAACCTAGGCCATTTGAATACTTTACTTTCTCATACTCATTTATTGACTACCATCTACTCAGAAGACCCTATTGCGAACTTTGAACTTATCATTGACAAACTTAAACTTGCCTTACAAAGAAAGTCACAAATTGATATACAGATAAAAAGTAAACGTAGCAGTAAAAACAAAAATTGGAATCAACCCAATATAAAAAAACTTAATCGGTTGATTCGAGCCCAGTATTTGAATTTCTCGTCTGAAAATAAAACGGAAATCAACAGAATAAAGAACCAAATACGACGAGAAAAAACTAAACAGAAAAAGCTGAAGCAAGACTCCAACTGGATAGATATCCAACTAGCAGCCAAACAAAATAACCAACGCAAATACTGGTCCTTGATTGCGAAATTTACTGGAACCAAAAAAAAGCTGGAAGCAACTCCTGTTTCAGAGGAAGACTGGGATACATACCTCAGCGAGCTGTACAAATCAAATCAAATTAATAAGGCAAGAGAGGCAGATGAACGACTTATGGAAACGAATGACTCTAAAATCAATAAAACTTCGGCAGTATCTATTGCCATGAATATAAGAAAGGCAAGAAGCACGGGCGCCTCTGGACCTGATCAGATCCCTATTAAGATCTACCAACTCGACCATAAAAAGTGGGGTCTGGTGCTTTCGCCACTATTTAATTATATATTCGATTTCGGCAAAATACCAAACTCCTGGAAGGGAAGTATAATAATCCCGATTTATAAAAAAGGAAAAAGAACTACACCAGGGAACTATAGACAAATAGCGCTCATGGACGCTGCCGGGAAGATATTTGCCGCAGAAATTCTGGATAGATTGAAAACTTGGGCATTTACAACCGGACAAATTCCTATGTTTCAATCTGGATTTCGTCCGAACCATTCTGTTACAGACAACGTAGCAATCTTCCAGACAATTTTAGATAAATACGTATCAAGGAAGAAACAATCCATTTATGCAGCGTTCATCGATTATTCTACGGCCTTCGACCGTGTCGATAGACCGACACTGTGGACAAAATTAAGAAGGAAGGGCATTCCTGAATCACTATTACAACTTATAGTGAACTTACACAGTAACACCTGGTGCCGAGTTCAAATGGGGCGAGAAAAGGGTCTGACGAAGAAAATATGGACATTTAACGGCCTAAAACAAGGGTGTCTCCTAGCTCCAATTTTATTCTCCCTGTATTTAAGTGACTTACCATCCCAACTACAATTAGGGTTATGTACTCCTCCAAAGATTGCCAACGAGTGCATTCATACTTTGCTGTACGCGGACGATATAGTCATGTTTGACCTAACACCATTCGGCCTTCAAAATCTATTAGACATCCTATATAACTACTCGAGGAAGAATTTTCTTATCCCAAATATAAATAAAACCAAAGTGGTCGTATTCTCAAAAAAGAAGAAACGTGTAAGGTATGAATGGAAGCTGGGAGGTGAGAAACTAGAACAGGTAAAAGAATACACATACCTTGGCAGAATTTTTTCACATAAAATGGATAATACCAAACAAATTGATCATCTTAAAAAGAAAGGTGATCTACATGCTGGGGCCCTGTCACGCCTATATTCAGCCGCTGGGAGCAGACACTTCTCTGCACTAATACAAGTCTACAAAGCCAAGATTCCACCGGTTTTGTCATACGCCTCGGAATATATCCCTCTAAAACAATGGGTATATATGGACCTACAAGAAGGCAAAATACTAAAAAAATTAATGAAAGTTTCTACATCTACACCCGTACAGGCGTTGGGACTAGAATGCTCCATCACAAGTGCATATGCCACAGCAATAACAAGCATCATCAGGTGGGCTTACAGTTACAATCTCCTCCATTCTAAAAAAGGAACCTTACGAAATTTGTTAAAAATTGAGACATTTAATAATGATTCTGTCCATCTCACCTTTTCTACAAATATGAAAGAGGCTTTCCAGCTTGCAAAAATCAGTTTGGAAATTTTGTCAACATGGACACCTGCACATCTAAAACTTTTTCTAAAAAACTTTTGCCCAAAACTGAGCTACGAGCTTGACCATATACACTGCAAAAAACTATCTGTGTATAAGACCTATGCAGACTCCCAGGAATACAAACAAAAACAGCCGTACCTAGATTATACTCTGGTACACGGCGCAAGGCGAGTGATTATGATGTTGCGACTGGGCATACTTCCAGTATTAACCTTTAATTCTTCCTGGAGTCCAAATAGCTCTGCGCTATGCACCCTCTGTCAGGGGGGCATACAGAATTTGGAACACCTTCTTTTCATATGCCCAAATGAGAAAATTGTAAACGCAATACTAACATGTATTGAACCTATTTATCGAACTTGTAGGATTGTTAACACTAAAGACTTTTTAATATTATGTAAAAATCCACCTAATGAATATGTCTGTTATAGAATTTTTAAGTTCTTGAAAATTTCACTGAAAATGCATTAATCTGTATGGAAATTTAATTGTATTTTATTTTTTAGCAAATTTGTGGTCCTCAATAGAGTACCGTAACAAATAAAAACTTTTTGACTTTGACTTTGTGTTCCTTTCTCTGTTCTGTGATATGTATTGTTGTTGCCACTTGTCTGGTTTATATGTATTGCTTTTTTTGTATACCAGCATTTTTTCTTGCATGAGATTATCTGTATGTCTAAACTAAACTTTTTCAATTGTTAAAATAAATAAATGTATAATTTTGATACTACTGGGCTTCTCTAACTATCATAACGGATATTCTTCCAATTTTTTAACAATTTTTCTCTCCCTGAGCCTTTTGTTTGATATAATTATTTGATTGACTACTGCTAGCACAGGCCGGGCTGCCCGCCGACAGTTCAATATAGCAACTGAGCCCGGTGGGGAGAGTGCAGTGCAGAGCGTTGTCGGAGTCATGACCACCACACTAAAGGACAGTCCGATTCATTGCAGCGGCTGCCAGGAGAGGACTCGGGGACTCGGGACACCCTGCCTGAACTAACTGAACACCGCGGCATTAAACCAAGAATGATTACTGTGGAGGGTGGTTCAAAGCATCCTAAGCTCAGAGTCAGGCGCAACCCTGGGGCTGCCTGGCCGAAGATCTGATCACCAAACATATTTAGAAAGTAAACTAGTTACCACTTGCCACCCCCACCCGAGTAGTGTACCAGGTTAGTAGTGCACTTTCATTTCTAGTGCTGTGCAGTTATTTGAAGATCCTTTTAAAGTTTCTTGTTGCCCAACTTAGAGTATATTCTGATACTTCTATACTAATCTTTATTGCTTTATTTTACTTTTGAGAAAGTGTCACTCATAATCGCTCAAATGTCACTTATAATTGCACTAAAATTATGAAAATGTCACACGCACTGATCTGAAACCTTGACAGCTATGTACGTCTATTGTAAAATGTGGGATGGTTTTAAACGACTCAAAATGCAATGCATAACAGATCTGGCTTACGATGTTACACATGCATTGGGTCCTTAATAAGAACAAATGTAACTGAAGTGGGTCTAAAGTAACCCTGGGCAAAGAACTACGCTCCGTTCGCGGAGTTTGCGGAGTTTCGGCAACTCCGCGCTCCGCGGAGAACGCGAAGTTGTCGAATACTCCGCAAACTGCTGCGTAGCGTAGTTCTCGCGCGCTCAATAGCATTTTCGCGTGCGCGAGGATGCTTGTCGGTAAGATCGAGTTGCCGAACACGCAGAAACTGCAATCTGGCACAGAATAACTCGCGAACACGTTAGTAGTGACCGGAAATAGGGGGACGCGAGCGGGCGGGACAAACCTCATGGGTAACTTCGCGCGCTACACATCCCGAGCATGCAGGCAATCAATCAGTCAATCAATCAGGATATTTGTATAGCGCGCTACTCACCCAGAGGGTCTCAAGGCGCTTGGGGGGGGGGGGTCCGCTACTGCTCGAACAGCCATGTCTTGAGTTGCTTCCTGAAGCAGAGGTGGTCTTGGGTCAGGCGGAGGTGGATGGGGAGGGAGTTCCAAGTCTTGGCTGCCAGGTAGGAGAAGGATCTTCCTCCCATGGTGGATCTTCGGATGCGTGGCACGGCGGCGAGGGCGTGGCTGGTCGATCGTAGCTGGCGGGTGGGAGTGTAGAAGGTCAGGCGGTTGTTGAGGTACCTGGGGCCCAGGTCGTGGAGGGCCTTGTGTGCGTGGGTGAGGAGTTGGAACCTGATTCTCTTGCTGACGGGGAGCCAGTGAAGGTCTCCCAGGTATCCGGAGATGTGGCTGTGTCGGGGGATGTCCAAGATGAGTCGTGCGGAGGCGTTCTGGATGTGTTAGAGTCTTTTCTGAAGTTTGGCTGTGGTTCCGGTATAGAGGGTGTTTCCGTAGTCCAGTCGGCTGGTGACGAGTGCTTGTGTGACCGTCTTCCTGGTTTCGGTGGCGAGCCATCGGAAGATCTTTCGGAGCATGCGTAGGATGTTGAAGCATGATGATGAGACGGCGTTGACTTGTCTGGTCATCGAGAGGGAGGAGTCCAGGATGAAGCCCAGGTTGCGTGCTTGGTCCGTTGGTTTGGGTGCGCTGCCCAGGGCAGGGGGCCACCAGGTGTCGTCCCAGGCGGAGGGTGATGATCCAAGGATGAGGACTTCCGTCTTGTCTGAGTTCAGTTTCAGGCGGCTGTTCCTCGTCCACTCGACTACGTCTTTCATCCCTTCGTGTAGGTTGGTTCTGGCGGTTCCTGGGTCGTTGGTGAGGGAGAGGATCAGCTGGGTGTCGTCGGCGTAGGAGATGATGTTGAGGTTGTGTTGGCGTACAATGGCTGCGAGGGGGCTCATGTAGACGTTGAAGAGGGTGGGGCTGAGTGATGATCCTTGTGGTACGCCGCATATGACTTCGGTGGCCTTAGATCTGTATGGGGGGAGGCGGACTCTCTGGGTTCTTCCGGTGAGGAACGAGATGATCCACTTCAGTGCCTTTTTTTGGATTCCGATGTTGCTGAGGCGCTGCACTAGGGTGCGGTGGCAGACCGTATCGAATGCTGCGGAGAGGTCCAGGAGGATGAGGGCCGCTGTTTCCCAGTTGTCGAGCAGGGCTCGGATGTCATCAGTGGCTGCGATGAGGGCGGTCTCGGTGCTGTGGTTGGCGCGGAAGCCAGACTGCGAGTGGTCGAGGCTGGTTGGGCGAGCGCAATTGGTGATCCACTGTGTGAGGTTGTTGGCTGCTTGGTTAGGGTCCGTTGAGCTGGCGGGAGGGTTCTGGCTCAGTGAAGTGGTGAGCTGGTCGGTGGTGATCTTGTTCCAGTTCCTGCGGGGAACCTGTTGCGGGTGGTGGTGAGTCGTGGTCTTTCTAAAGCTGAAGTGGACGCAGCTGTGGTCTGTCCAGTGGAGTCCGGTGGAGTGGCTGAAGGAGATGTACTTGCTGGAGGAGAAGACTGGGTCAAGCGTGTGTCCGGCGTAGTGGGTGGGGGTGTTCACCAGTTGCATGAGTCCGAGGTTGGCGAGGTTGTCCAGCTGGGTGGTGGTGGTGTTGTCGTTGTTGTTCTCCAGGTGGAAGTTGAGGTCCCCTAGGAGGATGTAGTCAGCGGAGGCGAGGGTGTGCGGGCTGATGAAGTCTGCGATGTCTTCGCTGAATTGTGTGCGAGGTCCTGGGGGTCTGTAGATGAGGGTGCCTCTGAGTGGGCTCTTGGGGTCGGTGTGTATCTGGAAGTGAAGATGTTAAGCGGCTGTGAGGGTGTCGTCTGAGTTGGTCGTGATGCGGATGGTGTTCTTGTGGACGATGGCGATTCCTCCTCCTGTCTAGTTGACGCGGTCTCTCCGGGTGATCTTGTATCCGTCCGGGATGGCGACGGCGATGTCGGGCGCTGAGGAGGCGTTCATCCATGTTTCCGTGAGGAAGGCGACGTCTGGAGATGTGGTGTCGAGCAGGTTCCAGAGTTCCACGGCGCTCCCGAAGACGAAAAATGGCTCGCGAACGGGTCAAGCAAGCTACTACGCATGCTCGCGGAGCTATGCGTAGTTCGCGGAGTGCAAGTGCATCTTCACGTAGCTCCACGGAGTGCGGCTACGCGAACTACGCCCAGGCTTAGTCTAAAGCACCACAGCTACTTCCTCTTTTGTAATCGGATGTAAGATTACACAGCTGTCATTAAGTGTCCCAAGGTCCTGCTGTCACGTTAATCGGATACAGGGGTTCCCTCTTCTGGAGTAGGTGAATGCTAGCCTCTACTGCAAGTCTGTGATGCATCACATGTCTCTTGGATGGTAGTTGGCATAGAAATTGTCGGATGTTTGCGGTGGTGACAAGGCTTCCTTTTCAATAATTGGCTGGTGAGATCACTGCACAAGAGACGGGGTCGGGCACTGTTGTTAGCTAAATGTGCCAACGTTGTAAAGAGGCTCCAATAAAACTCGCTATAGAAAAGTATTGGGCATAAATATTATTTTGGACAGTCCTAACATAATGTTAAGTATTTGATAATAAGAACTAATAATTACTACTATAAATATACTGTAGTACATCTAAACAATAGTTACTTTAGACCTCAGTATTATAGGGCTGCCCCCTTACACACTGCCCCCTCACACTCTGCCCCCTAACACTCTGCCCCCTCACACTCTGCCCCCTCACACTCTGCCCACTCACACTCTGCCCACTCACACTGCCCACTCACACTCTGCCCACTCATACACTGCACACTCACACATTGCTCACTCACAGTAATGTAGTCCACACATACTGCACCCTCACACACACTGCCCCCTCACACATTGCACACTCACACTACTTTTGGCCACACACACTGCACCCTCACACCCCGCACCCTCGCACACCTTGTACCCTTACACACTCTCATTACACTGTGCCCTCACACACTGCCCCCTCACACACTGCCCACTCACACACAGACCACTCACACAGCCCCCCACACACTGCCCCCTCACACACTGCCCCCTCACACACTGACCCCTCAGACACTGACCCCTCACACACTACGCACTCACACATTACTCACTCACACTACTTTAGGGCACACACACTGCACAATCACACCCCTCACACACTGCCCCCTCACATATTGCTCACTCACACTATTTTAGGGCACACACACAGCACAATCACACCCCGTACCCTCACACACTGTACCCTCACACACTGCCCCCTCACACATTAGCCCCCACTCGTCACCACAACAACATCACTCAGCGCCACCACAGCATCAATCTGTGCAATCATTCAACAACAACTGGTTCAAATATGTTCTCTCAATGTTTCAAGCTTTATTACAAATGTCACAAAAAAAGTTAATATTTCACTTCTGTTCTTTGATTTTCGTCACAATAAAATACACTGAACATAATCTTCACAAAAGTTATTTACAAAAGTTTAAGCTATTGCCATTATAAATTACAATAACTTTAATTTAAGTATTAATTATTTAAAAAATAAAAAAAATTGTTATTTGCAATATCAATACATCTAACTCACATAAATACAACACATATTGCATTACAAATGCTATAGGTGTCACATTTGCGAAAGGTATAACTATTGGCATTGTAAATGACAAAGCTATTAATTTCGCTATTTTCAAAACCAACACATAAATAAAAAATGTGTCAGTTACAATACCAATAGCTCAAACTTTCCTAATGCGAGACCTATTGCATTGCAAATGCTTGTTATTATTATATATGATGTCTTTGTGTTAGCAGACATTTGCAAACCACAGTGTTTAGTTGCTAAACTTTGTTCTTGAGTGTATGAGTTCAGCATACTAGTGATACTCAGCTTAATTGACTTGTTGTGGAGAGGACAAATCAGAGTAAAGTAACTACATTTTGTAAAGGTCATTGCATAGCCTCATGAATGTGGCAGCTGCCACCTGCATCGTGATGTAACTCTCTTTCATATGCCTCTTCCTTCTTAATGGCTCACAGGGGATGTGTATGATATCTCTGCCCAACTGCAGTGTCCAAATGGTTAGGAATATGGAAAATAAAAAAGTTTATTAAAGGTGGAAAATAGTTTGTTAAAATATTTTTGTATATTTAATATAAATGTGAATTCTATATATTTATTTTAAATGTAGAACTAAATTAATTAAATGCTGCAGCAATATTGACTGCATTTGTAATGACAAATTACATAATTTAAAATATATTAAATTACATTAAAATATTTTAGAATAAAATTAAAAATATATACTATTTTTATCTGTTTTAACATTAAATTGTATGTAATATATTTCACCTTGAAAAGATCGTGGAGCACAGACCCAAATAAGTGCTCAAAATCTTCTTTATTTAACTGTGCAGATGTCGGCCATTACGCGTTTCGGTACACAACGTACCTTGATCACATATATATATATACATTTTAGCTATTCAAACTATTTTAATTTCATTTAAAAAAAAAATCCTTTGGGGCCCGTTTTGCAGCAGGATCTGGGGGAGACCACAAGCTCGACAAGGCAACACGTCCGGCTGCCACTGATGCCGTCTTTTCATGCCCGGAGGCACTCTTCACCATCTACGGGTCTCCTGCAGTGCGGTAGCCCATTTTGCAGCAGGATCTCGGGGAGACCACAAGCCCCAGAAGGCAACGCGGCCGGTGTGCCACCACTGACGCCGTCCTTTCGCATCCGCAGGTGCTCTTATTCCCCCCCCCCCTCCCCATAGGTCTCCCGCAGCACAGGACGCGTGGGGCATGCCCTGGCTGCACCCGGGCAAAGCCCAGGCCAAGGGCGGACCTATCTGCGCCAGGAGGAGGCAGAGCTGGGCTACCATTCTTTCATCTACTAACAGCTAGTGATTAAGCAACTGAGGTGAGTGCCCCACTACTTCGAAACGGTCTTCTAAGTATTAATTATGGGCAGCGCACAGGGACACTGACACTGCGCCCTGCTACCACTAGTATAGATAGCATGCTAGAAAGGGTTGTTCGCATTGTTTCTAGTGAAATGTAACTCACTGAACTACCTTATCCCTGGGAAGTGAGGCACTACTGAACAGTCCAACAGGAAGGTTGCCAGTAGGCTCAGCTATCCAATCCGCAGCCTGCCATATGCCTACAATTACACCCAGCTTCACACTATCCCAGGGAACTAGTGCTGACAATATGGCTCTCTCTAGTAACAGCTCTAAGAGTGCTGGTATGTCTGAACCGCAGTCAAACATGGACACATTGGCGCCCACCGCAGTTCCAGGGGCCATGCGCAAAAGGAAGCCTGGAAGCCCACCAGTTCTAAAAGAAAACAACCCACGCGCTCAAGCTCATCACGTACTGTCTTGAGTATGTGGATACAGCCTCCATCGATTGTTCATAACCCTGAGGTGGCACAAATTAGTTCTATTAGTACACGGACTGATGTTGCATCTTCTACATCAACACATAGTGTCTTTGGGGATGCAATTTCTGATACTGTTGTTGATACTGTTGATAGAGCGCAGGTTCACGTGCCCGTTATTACCATACTCACCTGAGCCCATAAAAAAAATATAAGCAAATGAACAGGTAAAACCTACACTCATATCAAAATATTGTTTAACCATTCAGGACCTATACCATTTGACTTATCAATCCTTGTCACCGGTACCTGAAAACCTAATGGATCAAGGTGTTAGCATAATAGGTAGAAATATATAATTTGCACTCATATAATAACCACATACCCGGGAAAGGTTTAAACTCTTTGTCTATTTAAGTCTCTTAAAATTCGATGTCCATGCTACATTGATTGAAACGTGATCAATCAACAAGAATATAATTAAGATAAGATTAAATGAGAAACTTTCATTGAGCATTGAAACATAGGAAGGGTAGAAAAGGGAAAACTTTACAATGACGAACCCACATTTATTATATTTACCTAGAATGGTGTGAAGACCAACCCTGGCCACGGGCTGGGACAAGGGACAGAACCCAAAGTGCAGGTGCCAGCAAGAATGAACAGGTGCAGACCAGATTCAGGACAGTACGGACCAAATTGGATCAGGACAGGACCACCTCAGGCTAGAACTGGCACCCACAGCTAAAGGACAAATGCCTGCGTTGAACCCTCTCTGCAGCTAACAGTTGTACCCCGATTGGGTCAGCAAATCCTTGGACAGAGTGCCTCGCCAGCACCCCAACTCCCGAACCCCGATTGGGTTATCGAATCTTCTGACAGAGGGCTCCGCCAGCATCTCTGCCTATTGAGTGCGTTGGGTCAGTGACAGGTCAGCTATTCGGACAAGTAGGACAAATTAACTAGCTAAGCCTACTCTAGTTATACTATTTTCCAAGGCAGTGTACCACCCCCCAATGTTGCAAGTTTAAGGATCCCCAATTTTAAATGGACAAAAGACGGGGAGAGGTCATCACACCATACTAAAATGAAACTTTTCTCCTGAATATTAAATCAGCGTTCCCGCCCATCAATTTATTTTTCCCATGCATCTTTATTCCACCCAACAATGAATGTTCTTATAGAAATACAATGTTAACAATTTGTCTTCCGCTTGGGGTCATCAAGTCAGGTTCCTAAGCGCATCTTCTAGTGTGATGAAACTTTGGCTTTGATTCAATGACGAATGACTTAGGCTCCTTCTGTAGTTTGACATGCGCAGTGTGGGTTCTCAAGATGGAGTAATAGCACCTCCCAGGCTCAAGATTACGATACATGAAAAATAGAAAATAAACAGTTTTAGAGCACAGAATAAATGAATGTACTGTATACCACTTATCTCTATTCTATTTCCAATACTTTATTTTAACTATTGCGTTTAGTGTTTAGACAAGACAAACAGCTTAGGAAAAGCAGCAGTGCAAGCTTCTTCAAGCATGCTGTAACACAAAGCAGCCATCTTAGTTCTAGTGCGCAGATGCAAAAGTTTCCCTCCAAGCTAGATAATACGTCGTCACATGAGTATGACAGACGCATGCGCAGTAAGAAATCCCAGCAGCGGCAATTTTAATGCAAGCGGATTATAGTTAGTAAAAGCACATTGAAAAGCTTCTCCTAGATACTAATAACGTTGTGTGGTGCAATTATTAGTACACGAAACATGTTTATTATTACATTAATAATTATTTCGAGAGGGCTGAATACAAGCAAGTCGCTCTACGTGCGAATCCTTGCTCCATCAATCCCCTCTGTGATGATATTTTATATCATCATCAATAAATGAAACAGATGCCAACTTTCACATTTCACCCAATTCAATCTCTTCAAACTTTCTGTTTTGTTTCTTTTCATTATTCACATGAAAGTTCTTCACTTTCTTGTATAAGTTTCCATTCAACTCTTCTAACTCAATTTCATCTATATTTCTCTTTTTCTCTTTTTTATTTATTGTATATGTCTTCTCTTAAAGGCCCAACCTACCCTCTTTCCCACAGGGCCAACCCCCCCCTTCTCTTTAATTCTCGTGTTTGTGACATTTACAACAAATTATTATCCCTAAAATCCGTAGGCCTATTCCCACCATTTGCATCAGTATTCTACCTACAAAACGTTTTCCTACATTAGAAATCCAACTACCTGTAGCGGAGAGACCATCTGTAAGTCTCTTCCATGCACTATCAACCTCCAGTGGTTTCAGTTCTCTTTCCAAATGTGTAATATTTCTTACATACCCCTTTATTTCAACACATTTGTCAGGTATGTAAGTGCAACAATGTTGCACCTTCAACATTCTACAGACTCCGCCCTCTTTTGCTAATAATGTATCAAGAGCAAGTCGATTTTGAAAAACCATTGATCTGATCGCAACCAATTCGGTATTGACCATTAGGAATCCTCCAGCAGTGTCAGTCGATAAGCGATCCACCACTGTTGACACTTTGCAAATTCTTTGTGTATTCAGAGCCACTCCCACTGTAGGTATCAATGCACTAAATATATCACCTACTATTTCTGCCAAACTAGCTCTTTTACTACATATTAATCCATTAGTTTCTCCATTGCGTCCAGTGATTTTGTTTACATGATATATCTTTGGAAATACTATTCCAAAATAACAGCTCCCATACCAATGATCTGGCAGTTTGTAATAGGCCCAGTTTCCATATATAAAATAAATTCCAGGAAACACAGGTTCAGTTCCATCTTTGAAACCCCAACCCCCAATTACCTTATAATTGTGTTCACACTCTCTGGAACCAATGAATATATTGTTATATTAACTTGTTCTTTCTCTATGGAGACAGAGTTTCCCTTTCATTTCAAAATCCAGCAACATAGCAGCGTGAGTCTTGCCATTTGGGGTGAACCCTATATTTTCAGCCCATTTAGGGATTTTATGGTTCTTATCATTTGCCTTTGTTTGTAAATTCTCTCTCCTTTTCTCAACCATCTGTTAAAATATTTTCTCTTTTTCATGTATAAGCATGTTGAATTATTCAGCTATATTTATTGTACCTATAGTTAAAAAATATTCACCCATATAATGTGTTACATCACTCTTAGTATGTACAGGATTCAGGTTGCTACGTATAGGAAGTTCAGAAAATATCACATCTGAGTTAGAATAGTAATACAGTAAAGGTCCTTTCTTATAAAGTAAACTAGCTAAAATACAACATGAAATTCCATATGTTAGGGGCAAATGGTGGTAAGTCACACCTCCAGCTACCGATGTAGGTAACTTCATACAGACATAGCAATTGTTTATTTCCATAGCTTCTACATAGTGTACTAATAGGTTAGCAAACACATTTAAGTGAGTTCTATTCTTAATTCTATTATAATGCAATTCTTCCTCATCTGATGATTCTAAATCTACCTTCTGTTGTTTAATGCTAAGGGCTTTTTCTTGCGTATCTATTTTCCTAGGTGTATCTATTGTTTCAGGCACACTAGTGTTATTCTTTGCCTCTCTACTCATTATATAAGGAATAGCTACTGTCAGTCCTAACAAGACTATCAGTACTATCACTATACTAAATGTGCATATTCTACATCATGTTTTAAAACAGTCTCTGTTCGGTTTACAATTAACAGTATGATCAGCCATTTTCTGACTAAGGAGACTTAGCCCCTCTTTGAGAATTTTTCACAGAATTTTAGCTTGTGAATTCCTCAAGTTGGTCTTACTTCTTCATCTGTTAGATCATTAATTAACTTGTCATCACTTTCATCACTTATTTCTAGGTTTTCAAAATCTTCAAGGATGACGTAAGTCCATTCAGGGACTCTGAACTTATTATTCATTCTTTTCAGTCATGGACTTCTCCTTCTTGGTTGCTCTGTTGAAGGCCCAGCTTGACTTGATATTTCATTTACTTGCTCTGGTTCTTCATTTATTGTTTTAAGGCGAAATTTCAATCTTTTGACAAAACTAGGCCACTTATCTCCTTTTCTGAGTTTTTTATCTGGCACTATGCTTTGATTTTCTTCAATTGTTCTTTTATTCTCGTTCAGTTGTGGCACAATTTCTACATCTTCATCTTCTGTGTCCCTCTCTATCTGACTTGGTCCAGGTCTTGTTTCTGTTTCTTCTGCCTGGATGCAACTCTGACCTTGTTCAGGAGTGTACTGAATTTGTCTTTGACTTTGTTCGCCTTCTTCTTCCTAAACACGTTATTTTGTACCTATCTGGTCCTGCTCAGGTAACTCGATCTCTTGTTCTCTTCCTGAGCCTCCGCCCTAGTACCCATCTGTCCCTCCTCAGACTCTGGAGCTGTAACAGGTATCTGGAATGTCTGAGTATATTGATCTTTCCTTATCTGGTCCTCCTCAAGATTACCATTGGCTTGGATTTCTGTAATCTGAGTACGTTCTTCTAAACCTATCTCATCCTCCCAATCACTTTGTCTGTCTAGATAAGTTTGACTCCTTGTTCTTATGATCCTTGTAGGTATGTCAACTACTGGAATACAATCATCCTGACTGGTGCTCGGTTGTACCTCAGCTACTTCAGGATCGATTTTTTGAGACCCTTCAGCTGTACAACCTTTGGCTTCAGTTTCATCAGGTTCAGTCACCCTTTGTGTGTGACTGGCATGAGTCCAGTTCGGAATTCCCTCACATTTGACAGCTGTGGTGGTGACCAATATCACTTGACGTGGCCTTCCCCACCTTGGTGCTAGGCAAGATTCTCGAGTATGTTCTTTTATCACTACCCAAGCACCTGGAATCAGATTATGTGCTGGAGTTGATTGTCTGGCGACAGCGTCTTCTCCAACCTGGTGAGAGATAGAACACACTTGGTCAGCCAGTTCTTTACAGCATTCTAGCACTAAGTCATCAGATATATTTATCAATTTGTGTCCTAGCGCCCATGCCTGCCTCATTGCTCTTTCCATGAGAATTTCATGAGGACTCAAGCCTGTTTTCCTGTCTGGAATACTTCCTAGTCCCATCAGAACAAGAGGTAAAGCATCAGGCCATTCTAATTTTGTAGATGCATATATTTTTCCCAATCTTGATTTGATTGTGCCATTTAGTTGTTCAACTACTCCAGAAGCCTCTGGACGATATGCACAGTGCAGCTTTTGCTCAATTCTGAAAGCTTCACAGATTAGACCAATTATTTCATTATTAAAATGTTTTCCTCGGTCTGATTCAATTGTTACTGGAAATTCTAAACGTGGAATCAACTCTCTAAGTAAGAGTCTAGCTACAGTGATGCTATTGTTTCATTTTGTAGGGTATGCTTCTACCCATTTTGAAAATAGTCAGACAATAACAAGGACATATTTCATTCCTCGACAGGTTGGTAACTGGATAAAATCAATTTGTAATCTTATGAATGGGCCTTCTGCTTTCCCAACCTTCCCAGGGCAAACTACTGTTCTCTTACCAGGATTCATTTGCTGGCATATCAAACATCTCTGACAAAGACCCTCTGCTATGTTCCGGAACTTCGCATTAAAGCAAGATTGTCTGAATAATCGCAACATAGCATCTCGCCCTAGGTGGGAATCTCCATGGTACATCCTAGCCATAGGAGCAAGCATACAGTCTGGGACCACAGATCTGCCATCAAGATAAACAATAACACCATCTTCAGCCTTTCTCTGACAACCTATCTTTCTCCATTCTTCCTTTTCTTCTGTTTCTGCCTCGTTCTGCAAATCTCTCACTTCTTGCCAAGTTTTCACACCTTGCAGCAACATAAGTTGGCAGCTGTTTCCGCATGTATCGATTTTCCTATTTATTGCCATTTTATGTTTGGCACAATGTTGGGATAATTGGTCAGCATATCGGTTACCTGCTGTCACTTTGTCAGTTACTGATTGGTGAGCAGCACACTTGACCACAGCCACTGTTTCTGGCAATTGGATTACTTTTAGCAAATCTTTCACAAAATTTCAATTTTTAATAGGAGAACCTGATGAAGTTAGAAACTCTCTTTGCATCCAGAGTTGGCCAAAGTCATGCACAACCCCGTAGCCATATTGGCTGTAAGTGTAAATTGTTACTTTCAAATTTTTTCCAATTTTGCATGCCTTTGCCAATGCAAATAATTCAGCTACTTGTGCAGATTTAACTCCAGGTAAATAGGATGCTTCAACTGGACCCCATAATGTACATACTGCATATGCAGCACTCAATCCTCCTTCCTCATGTCGCATGCATGAGCCATCTACAAATAACTCATGTTCTGAATTTATTAATGGTTCTTCTCTTATGTCTGGCCGAGGTTTGGTACAATATTCTGTCAGGTCAATACAATTATGTTCGACTTCATTTTTGACTTTTGCAAAATGTGATTCAGGCAACAACGTTGCTGGATTCAGAATGTTGCACCTAGCAATGGTCACATATGCTGCACCTACAAAAATTCTTTCATACTTAGTCAGCCGACTTGGAGTTAGGTACTGAGTTTTAGTTCGGGTCAGCAAAATCACAACTTCATTTGGGACATACACGGTTACTGGATGTCCCATAATAATGGCCTCACTTTGTTCAAGACTCATGCAAGTTGCAGCTACTGCTTTCAGACATCCTGGCAATGCAGATGCTACTGGATCCAGTGTGGAAGAAAAGTATGCCACAGGACGTCTCATTACCCATGAGTCTGGGTCAGAACTGAAAGTGCACAATTGTCTTGTGTGTCACAAAATAGTGCAAAGTCTTTCGAATAATCAGGCATTCCCAGTGCAGGAGCAGTACACAGACAATCGCGTAATTTTGAGAAAGATGACATGCTTTCATCATCCCATTCTACTGGGTCTTTTGCTCTTTTCTTTGTCATTTGTATCAGTGGTATTGCTAGGACGACAAATCCCACAATCCATTGCCTGCAGTAACCTACAGCTCCAAGAAACATTCTGATTTCTTTCTGAGTTTGAGGTAAATTCATGCTTTTGATTATTCTGATTCTTTCTGAAGTAACCCTTCTGACACCTTTTTCTATCTGATGCCCCAGATATTTCACTGATGTGGTGCAAAATTGTAGCTTTTCAGGCGACACTTTATGTCCTCCTCCGCCCAAATGATTTACCAAAGCTATGGTATCCACTATACAGTCATCTTTGGTTTCAGACGCCACTAAAAGGTCGTCTATGTACTGCACCAGGACAGATTTTCCAGGCAGCACCAAAGATTCAAGGCATTTTTTCAAAGTTTGATTAAAAATCGATGGACTTTCTGTGTACCCCTGAGGGACATGGTTCCAGACGTAGACTTGACTGTTGAATTCAAATGTTTTTAGTGAACCAACCTGCTGCCCACGGTATCTGATATAAAGTCACAGCAGGGTTTGGCCCAACAGGACAACATGGGACAACAATTTTATTAATTTTGCGGAGGTCTTGTACGACCCTATAATTTCCGTTCGGTTTCTTTATGCCAATTATGGGTGAATTACATGGACTGCTCATTATTTCTTGCAAAATGCCTGTTTCAATCAAACGTTTTATTTCTGCTGCAACTCCTGCTTTTAATTCTGGGCTAATTTCTGGGCTCATTTTATACTGTCGAGTATTTGGGTAAACTGCACCTTCCTTTACTGTCGCTTTTATTGGATCAACATTTGCCATTAATCCTACATCTTTTCCTGTAAAATCCCACAATCAGGATTCACAGTATCTTGTAATTCCTTTGGTATGTCTTCTATGGTCAATGTTTTATTTTCAGTTTCCTGTTTTGCTAACATTCATTTATCAAATTAAAATGGTGCAATTCATTTTGCACAACAAGTCTCTGCCTAACAGATTTACTGGACTGGAATCACACACAACGGATTTGTGCATTTATTTAAAATTGCCTATTCTGACTTCCATTGGTTCTGTAACTGGGGTACTAATTTGTTTATTAGACACGCCCACTACTTGGATTGCTTCTCCAGAGAGCGGTAGTTTTGGAACATCTGCTGTTCTCACAGTAGAACGGGTACCGCCAGTGTCCAACAAAAAGGTAACATCATTTCCCTCAACTTTTCCATCAATATATGGACCTGACTGATCTACCGGCAAGGATGTGCCAAGTACGCACTCCTCGTCCTCCCCTCTCAGGACTGCCAGTATGTCTACTCTTCAAAAAATGTGTCACTCAAAAGAAATTGTGGAGTCACTGAATCTCTTTTACCACTTCCCTCCCAATTTGTGGTATCCACATTATAACTTACTTTGCTCCCAGGATCTGGCATAGGTGCTAGGGGTAATTCGTTCTGTATTAACTACGGCAATTGTTTCTTTGATACTTCATTCTGCGTCTGTGGATTCAAAGGGTTAGTTTGCATATTGTTATTATTCAATATAGCTTTACACTCGTTTTTCCAATGCCCCAACTTTCCGCACCCATGACATGTGAATTTCTTTTTTTACCTCATCTCTGTTATAATTTCCCTTTGGCTTTCCTCTATTTCCATCTCCTTGGGCTTGATTATTTTTCAACTGATTCAATTGAAGTTCCTGTTGCTCTGCTAGTTTTACACATGCCCACATGACTTTTTCTTCCAAATTCTTACGCTTATTGTCTAATTCGGATATATGACGTTACCACGCATACTTTTGCAACGCATACTTTTACAACGCATTTTTTACAACGCAAATACTATTACAACGCATGATTTTACAACAAATACTATTACAACGCAATATAGTGCTATTAATAGTAAAATGCTATTACAACGAAACCATTTACTACGCATACCATTACAACGCAAATATAATATATATTTTTATTTTTTTTGTACTCTAAAACCTGGAACGGGATGCAGGGAAACTAGGGGTTTTGGGTGGGGAAGTGTATTAAAAAAGTGCTTGATAAATTGCTGAAGTAGGGAAAGAACTGAATAGTGTGGAGATATCAATTACTATTCTAACTCCAGGTAAGTGCTGCAGTAGGGAAAGTGCTGGATAGTGTGGGGGTATCAATTAGTATTCTAACTCCAGATAAGTGCTGCAGTAGGGAAAATGCTGGATAGTGTAGGGTATCAATTACTATTCTAACTCCAGATAAGTGCTGCAGTAGGGAAAATGCTGGATAGTGTGGGGGTATCAATTACTAATCTAACTCTAGGTAAGTGCTGCACTAGGGAAAGTGTTTGATAGTGTGGAGATATCAATTACTATTGTAACTGCTGGAAAGTGTTGCAGTAAGGAAAACGATAAAGAAATAAAATGAATACATTTCTAATTACAATCCAACCACATTCAAAAGAAAACAAATGAATCATTCACATTTCTTATTTCCTTCTTTTAGAAACTCTACACAATCTTTGAAGAAGACCAAGAAAACACCACCAATAAAAAGAAGACCACAAATTAATACATCAATCTTAAAGGTAAATAAAAAACATTGTACAAAAAACACTTTTTCAAAAGTGCTTGATAAATTGCTGAAGTAGGGAAAGAACTGAATAGTGTGGAGATATCAATTACTATGCTAACTCCAGGTAAGTGCTGCAGTAGGGAAAGTGCTGGATAGTGTGGGGGTATCAATTACTATTCTAACTCCAGGTAATTGCTGCAGTAGGGAAAGTGCTGGATAGTGTGGGGGTATCAATTACTATTCTAACTCCAGGTAAGTGCTACAGTAGGGAAGGTGCTGGATAGTGTGGGGGTATCAACTAGTATTCTAACTCCAGGTAAGTGCTGCAGTAGGTAAAGTGCTGGATAGTGTGGGGGTATCAATTACTATTCTAACTCCAGGTAAGTGCTGCAGTAGGGAAAGTGCTGGATAGTGTGGGGGTATCAATTAGTATTCTAACTTCAGGTAAGTGCAGCAGTAGGGAAAGTGCTGGATAGTGTAGGGTATTAATTACTATTCTAACTCCTGGTAAGTGCTGCAGTAGGGAAAGTGCTGGATAGTGTAGCGGTATCAATTACTATTCTAACTCCAGATAAGTGCTGCAGTAGGAAAAGTGCTGGATAGTGTGGGGGTATCAATTACTAATCTAACTCTAGGAAACTGTAGCAGTAGGGAAACTGTAATTTAATATTAAAAACTTAAAGTACACATATGCACAAACTTAATGTAATACTTTTTTTCCTTACAGATAATGTCTGCTCAACAAACTGCTAAATACATCAAGTCCAGGAAAGGAAACCGACTTTTAAATCATGCAGGTTACATTTATTGTAAGGAAAGGATAAGTTTCCCTAGAAATCATTGGAGGTGTGTGCAATACTTTTCAACCCGTTGCAGCGGCAGAGCGGTTACGGTTGATGATATCATTGTAAAAACAACTGACCATAACCACTCTGCCTCTGCAATGGAGGTTGATGTCAGAGAAACCGTAAACGAAATGAAAGTACTTGCAAGCACCTCCAATGATTCTACAGGATCCATTTTAAGAGAGGTTGCTCAGCATGTCCCTAGTCATGTAGCTAGCAATATGCCTAACATCCATAATTTGAGAAGAATTATTCAACGTCAAAAGCAGGCAAGTAATACACAAACAAATACACCTCATACTTTTTCTGACATAATTATTCCTCACGAACTCACTATTTCTTTTGCTGATGAACCTTTCCTTCTGCATGATAATGAAAACCCTCACAAACGTATATTAATTTTTAGTACACCCCGAAACCTTCTAAAACTTGAATCTAGTGAAATTTGGATGATGGATGGGACGTTTAAAAGTACACCCCATCCATTCACCCAAATTTATACTATACATGCTAAAATTAACAATAGTGTGATCCCCCTAGTATATAGTTTGCTGCCTGAAAAGACTTCTGCAACCTACACTGAACTTTTAACAGTAATAAAATCAAAAACAAACCAAAGCCCTAGGAAAATTATAATAGATTTTGAATTGAGCATGATCAATGTGATAACCAAAACGTACATGGATACCCAAATTCAGGGGTGTTTTTTCCATTTTTCCCAGGCATTCTGGCGTAAGTTACAAAAAACACCCCTAGTTACAGAATACTCCTCAGACAGCAAACTACAGGTAGAATTAAAAAAACTTACTGCTCTTTGTTTTGTCCCTCCCGAAAGTGTAGACGAGTACTACACTGCGATTACAGAATCTGATTATTACATTGCAAATGAGGAAAAATTGGCACCCATTCTAAATTATATGGAAGACACATGGATTGGACACCTAAGCAGATCGGGTCGCAGGAGGAAGCCACGTTTCCATGTGGAGTGGTGGAACTGTTATCGAGTTGCATACAGGGAGAGGCTAAAACAAATAATGCCATTGAGGGATGGCATAACTCCTTCAACCATCTAATTGGTAAACCCCACCCTAATTTCTACTCTTTTTTGGAAACTTTGAAGAAGGAGCAAAGTTTTCAGGAAATGAGAATTTCCCAAACTCTTTCAGGTAGTCTAAACTCACGAATAACTCTAAAAACAAAGGAAATGTCCGAGAGACTATTGGCACTATTACAACAGTTTACGTTGTGTGTGGCTCTAGACTACCTGGAAAATCTAGCTAACATTCTTAGTTTTTAAATATCTGTCACACATTACTTTCCTGCTTTGCTCTAAATTTGTATCCTTCCTAATTATAATTGGCTATAACTTTTTCCAAAATTATTAAATTAAAATTTTTAAGTCGGGTCTCCTTACCTTTAGTTGTCATCTTTTTTCTTTTTCTTCCTTTTAGCAACTTTACAAAATCCATAGTTGCAAATCAATCCAAAAAAACAAAATATTCCAAGTAATTTCTTCTTTC
This sequence comes from Lissotriton vulgaris, assembly GCF_964263255.1. Classification (NCBI taxonomy): domain Eukaryota; kingdom Metazoa; phylum Chordata; class Amphibia; order Caudata; family Salamandridae; genus Lissotriton; species Lissotriton vulgaris. The sequence goes on along the minus strand of NW_028253907.1, from coordinate 882 downwards.
CCTTTTTTAAAAAAATTATACACTCTACTTCTTTAAAAATTTGTGATTTTTTAATAATAAAAAATGCATTTGATGAAAATACTAAAATCTTCTGTTTTTTACTTTTCACAAAAATTGTCAAAAAAAGCTTCTTCAAATGAGTAAGCATGACTTTCCAAAATTGTTTTTATAAAAATTAATTTATTTTGATTAGCAAAAAAGTAATCCATCATTTTTCAGAATGGATTTTTCAAAATTCAACCATCTCCTTTTGCGTATTCTAGATATCCACAACATAATTTTTAATGCACAAAATGTTGTCCAAAAAAGAGAGATCCTTTTTTTCTTGACTTAACTTTTACCAAAAAATCACATACCATTAGCATTTTCATGCAATTTTGTTATAAAACATCCTATTTTTTCCAAAAGCTTCTTCAAGTGAGTAAGCATTAATTTCCAAAAAATAATGGAATTTTAAAACCCAAAAAAGTAATCCATCATTTTTCAGATTGGATTATTTTTAAAATCAGCCATCTCCAATAACATATTCTAGAAAACAACAACATAATTTAAAAACCACAAAAATGTATTCAAAAATGTTGTGATCCTTTTTTTCTTGACTGGACTTTTACCAATAAATCACATTCCATATGCATTTGCATGCATTTTTTTCCTGAAACATCCAATTGTCTCCAAAAAGTGTACAAAAATCCATTTCTGTTTGGAAGCAATATTTTTATTATAACACAATACATTATGCATCTTTGTTGATTCCACGATATAACTTTAAAAAAAAAATATCTTACTAAAATACTAAGAAGCATATATATTTGGTTAAAATAATTCCAAAAAATTCACATACCATCTTGATTTTTAACTTGTAAAATTTATAATCTTACAAAA